>NC_065578.1:122899602-122979602 GCF_024542745.1 Macaca thibetana thibetana
CACCTGTAATCCCAGCACTTTGGGAGGTCAAGGCCCGTGGATCACCCGAGGTCAGGAGTTCGAGACCAGCCTGACCAACATGGTGAAAGCTGTCCCTACTGAAAATACAAAATTAGCGAGGCGTGGTGGCACATGCCTATAATCCCAGCTACTTGGGAGGCTGAGGCAGGAGAATTGCTTGAACCCAGGAGGCAAAGGTTGCAGTGAGCCGAGATTGTGCCATTGCACTCCAGCCTGCGTGACACAGCCCGACTCCGTCTCAAAAAAAAAAAAAAAAAAAAGGTTGAGAGCATAGTGAGGAAGGGGACATTTTTTAAAAGCTCTTTAGGAGACAGGGTTGAGAGAACCTGTTTGCTGGTGTCAGGGTTGAGAGAACCTGTTTGCTGGTGTCTAGGGTGACTGCCAAGTTTGAGGCTCTGGTAACTAAGGTGTTACAGACTGAATGTTTGTGTACCCCCAAATGCATTTGTTGAAATCCTAACCCCTAATGTGATGGTATTAGGAGGTGGGGACTTTGGGAGGTAATTAGGTCATGAGGATGGAGCCCTCATAAATGGGATTAGTGGTCTTATAAAAGGGACCTCAGAGAACTCTCTAGCCCCCTCTGCCATGTGAGATACAAGAAGCTGGCAGGCTGCAGCCTGGTAGAGGGCCCTCACCTGAACCTGACCATGCTGGCACATGATCTAGGACTTCTAGCCTCCAGAACTGTGACAAATACGTTTCTGCTGTTTAGCCCACCCTGTCTGTGGTACTTCACAGCTCATACTGACTAAGGCAGCAGGACATACAGGGGGAAGAGGAGCAGGTTTCACAGAGGGAAGACATGAGTTCGATTTTGGACTTCTCAGTAGTCGGTGTCCTCAGTGGTAGCATCTTTAAAAGGAAGGTGTCAAAAGTCAAAATCTGGAGAGCTGAGTGTGAATGGGAGGTGAAGAAAAGGAGGCAGCACTTGTAGCCTGCTCTTAATGTATTTCTGCCCTCTACACTAGCGGCCTATTACACAGGACACTTGGATGTCTCCTAGATTTCACAAATTCAGCTTGTTCAAAAATGAATTCTTCTAGGTATATGGAAAGATGTGAAGAAGAAAATATAGCAATAAGTTAGGTGGTAGGTATATGGGTGTTTACTGTACAATCTGTCAGTTTTTCTGTGTTTTTGAAATTTTTAATGATAAAAAAAAGTAGTAGGCGCATCCTCTTTACCCTCCACCTATTCTTCCCATGGGCCCTATCTCAATAAATAGAACAACTGTATAGTCAGTTGCTTAGGCCAGAAAATATCAGAGTTGTTAGGCCTGGGAATATCATTCTTTAATTTCTCTCCTTTTCCCTTGTAGTCCAATCAGTCACCAGGTCTCTTAAGTAGCTCTCAAATCCATCAGCAATGGAGTTACACCTTACACTAAAGTTAGGTTACAGGCCGGGCGCGGTGGCTCAAGCCTGTAATCCCAGCACTTTGGGAGGCCGAGACGGGTGGATCACGACGTCAGGAGTTCGAGACCATCCTGGCTAACACGGTGAAACCCCGTCTCTACTAAAAAATACAAAAAAAAACTAGCAGGGCGAGGTGGTGCGCGCCTGTAGTCCCAGCGACTCGGGAGGCTGAGGCAGGAGAATGGTGTAAAAACTCGGGAGGCGGAGCTTGCAATGAGCTGAGATCCGGCCACTGCACTCCAGCCTGGACGACACAGCGAGACTCCGTCTCAAAAAAAAAAAAAAAAAAAAAAAAAAAAAAAAAAGTTAGGTTACAAGTCAGTACATAAGGCCAAAGTTACATAGTTAACATAACCTTTGAAAATCCCTAGCCCAGGTGCTGTGACCCACGCCTATAATCCTGGCACTTTGGGAGGCCGAGGCGGGTGGATCACCTGAGGTCAGGAGTTCGAGACCAGCCTGGCCAACATGGTGAAACCACGTCTCTACCAAAAATACAAAATTAGCTGGGCATGGTGGCGTGCATCTGTAGTCCCAGCTATTCGGGAGGTTGAGGCAGGAGAATCACCTGAACCCAGGAGGCAGAGGTTGCAGTGAGCTAAGATCATGCCACTGCACTCCAGCCTGGGCGACAAGAGGGAAACACCGTCTCAAAAAATAATAATAATAACAAAATAGGTCGGCACAGTGGCTCACGCCTGTTATCCCAGCACTTTGGAAGGCCAAGGCGGGCAGGTCATCTGAGGTCGGGAGTTCGAGACCAGCCTGACCAACATGGAGAAACCCCCGTCTCTACTAAAAATACAAAATTAGCCGGATGTGGTATCGCATGACTGTAATCCCAGCTATTCAGGAGGCTGAGGCAGGAGAATTGCTTGAACCCGGGAGGCAGAGGTTGTGGTGAGCCAGTATCACACCATTGCGCTCCAGCCTGGGCAACAAAAGCGAAACTCCGTCTCAAAAATAAATAAATAAATAAATAAATAAATAAATGTATGACAAAATTTGCCATTTTAACCTTTTTTTTTTTTTCTTTTTTCTTTGAGACGGAGTCTTGCTCTGTCGCCCAGGCTGGAGTGCAGTGGCGCGATCTCAACTCACTGTAAGCTCCGCCTCCTGGGTTCACGCCATTCTCCTGCCTCAGCCTCCCGAGTAGCTGGGACTACAGGCGCCCACCACCATGCCCGGCTAATTTTTTGCATTTTTAGTAGAGACGGGGTTTCACAGTGTTAGCCAGGATGGTCTCGATCTCCTGACCTCATGATCCGCCCGCGTTGGCCTCCCAAAGTGCTGGGATTACAGGCATGAGCCACCGTGCCCAGCCGATTTTAACCTTTTTTTTTTTTTTTTTTTTTTTTTTTTGAGACGGAGTTTGGCTCTGTCGCCCAGGCTGGAGTGCAGTGGCCGGATCTCAGCTCACTGCAAGCTCCGCCTCCCGGGTTCACGCCATTCTCCTGGCTCAGCCTCCCGAGTAGCTGGGACTACAGGCGCCCGCCGCCTCGCCCGGCTAGTTTTTTGTATTTCTTAATAGAGACGGGGTTTCACCGTGTTAGCCAGGATGGTCTCGATCTCCTGACCTCGTGATCCGCCCGTCTTGGCCTCCCAAAGTGCTGGGATTACAGGCTTGAGCCACCGCGCCCGGCCCTTAACCATTTTTAAGTGTAAAACTCAGTGGCATTAATCATATTCACAGTATTGTACAACTATCACCACTATCTATTCCAAAACTTTTCCATCACCCCAAACAGAAGCTCTGTAACCATTAAGCAATAACTGGCATTCCCCCTCCCTTTAGCCCCTGGTAACTCCTGATAGAGTGTCTTTATGAATTTGCCTATTCTGGGTACCTCATATAAATTGCCTATAATATTTGTCATTTTGCATCTGGCTGATTTCACTTAGCATAATGTTTTCAAGGCTCATCCATGTTACAGCATGTATCAGAACTTCATTCCCTTTTATGGCTGAATAATATTCCATTGTATGTGTATACACACATTGTGCCACATTTTGCTTATCCATTCATCTGTTGATGGACATTTGGGTTGTTTTCATCTTTTGACTATTGTGAATAATGCACAATTATTTCATTTTGCCAATTTTTGAACTTTATAAGAATGGAATCAGAATAATTACAATATTTTGTGTGTGTGTGTCTGACTTTTTAAGTATGCATTCATGTTATTTTATATACCTGTAGTTCATTCATTTTTTTTTTTTTTTTTTTTTTTTTTTTTGAGACGGAGTTTTGCTCTTGTTGCCCAGGCTGGAGTGCAATGGCGCGATCTCAGCTCATCGCAACCTCTGCCTCCTGGGTTCAAGCAATTCTCCTGCCTCAGCCTCCCGAGTAGCTGGGATTACAGACATGCGCCACCACACCCGGCTAATTTTGAATTTTTAGTAGACACAGAGTTTCTCCATGTTAGTCGGGGTGGTCTCGAACTCCCGACCTCAGGTGATCCACCCGCCTCGGCCTCCCAAAGTGCTGGGATTACAGGCATGAGCCACCGTGCCCGGCTTCATTTTCTTTTCTTTTTCTTTTTCCTTTTTTTTTTTTTTTTTTTTTGAGACGGGGTTTCACTCTTGTTGCCCAGGCTGGAGTGCAGTGGCACAATCTTGGCTCAGCGCAATCTCAGCTTACCACAACCTCCATCTCCCGGGATTCTCCTGCTTCAGCCTCGCGTGTAGCTGGGATTACAGGCACCCACCCCTATGCCTGGCTAATTTTGTTATTTTTAGTAGAGACAGGGTTTCTCCATGTTGGTCAGGCTGGTCTCAAACTCCCAACCTCAGGTGATCTGCCTGCCTCAGCCTCCCAAAGTGCTGGGATTACAGGCATGAGCCACCGTGCCTGGCCTCATTTTCATGTGGAATTCTATTTCAGAAATATGCCACAATTTATCCATTCTACTGTTGATAGATATGTGGATTGTTTCCAGTTTTAAGCCATTTCAAATATGCCATTATAAAAATGGTAGATATTGCATAAATTTCTGTCAGGTATACAGCTAGGAGTTGAATGGCTGGGTCAGAGTTTATTCGGCTTAACTAGAGAATGCCAAAGTGGTTGTACTAATTTTTCTTCCCACAGGCAGTGTATGAGAGTTCCAGTTGTTCTCACCCTCTCCAGTTCTTGAGGTTGTCAATGTGGTTGGCCATTCTGGTGAGTTTGTGGTGCAATGGTACCTCAGTATGGGTTTAACTTGCATTTCTGTATTTATAAATGAGGTTAAACACCTTGTGATATGTCAACCGATCATTTGGATATCTTCTGTGAGATGCCTGCTCAAGCCCCTTGCCTATCTTCTGAAAGTGTTATTGTCTTATTTGCTCATTTAAGATTGGTAACCACCTGGAGTTGATTTTGACATTTATTGGGAGGTAGAGGGTCATGATTCATATTATTCCATTTGGAGATTCAGTTATTCCAGCACCATGTGTTGAAAGACTGTTGTGGCCGGGCGCGGTGGCTCAAGCCTGTAATCCCAGCACTTTGGGAGGCCGAGACGGGCGGATCACTAGGTCAGGAGTTCGAGACCATCCTGGCTAACACGGTGAAACCCCGTCTCTACTAAAAAATACAAAAAACTAGCCGGGCGAGGCGGCGGGCGCCTGTAGTCCCAGCTACTCGGGAGGCTGAGGCAGGAGAATGGCGTAAACCCGGGGGGCGGAGCTTGCAGTGAGCTGAGATCCGGCCACTGCACTCCAGCCCAGGCGACAGAGCCAGACTCCGTCTCAAAAAAAAAAAAAAAAAAAAAAAAAAAAAAAAAAAAAAGAAAGACTGTTGTTACCCCTCTGCAGGCCATGTTTGTCATAAATCAAGTGTCCATATTTGCATGGGTCTATTTATGGACCTTCCGTTCTAATACCTGTTCCTTCTTGTGCAATACTGCACAGTTGATAGCTTTGTATTAAAGTTTGATATTTATAGGCCAAGCATTCCCTCCCACTTTGTTCTTCAGGAATGTCTTGGCTATTGTTTAACGATTGGACACAAATTGCAGGAACAGTATATACAAATTCTTTTTTTTTTTTTTTTTTTTTTTTTTTTTTTTTTTGAGACGGAGTCTCGCTCTGTTGCCCAAGCTGGAGTGCAGTGGCGCGATCCTGGCTCACTGCAAGCTCTGCCTCCTGGGTTCACGCCATTCTCCTGCCTCAGCCTCCTGAGTAGCTGGGACTACAGGCGCCCGCCACCGCGCCCGGCTCATTTTTTGTATTTTTAGTAGAGACGGGGTTTCACTGTGGTCTCGATCTCCTGACCTTGTGATCCGCCCGCCTCGGCCTCCCAAAGTGCTGGGATTACAGGCGTGAGCCACCGCGCCCGGCCACAAATTCTTTAAGTAAGTCTTAAAAGTGGAAAAGCCGCCCAGGTGCAGTGGCTGACTCCTGTAATCCCAGCACTTTGGGAGGCCAAGGTGGGTGGATCACCTGAGGGCAGGAGTTCGAGATCAGCCTGGCCAACATGGTGAAACCCTGTCTCTACTAAAAATACAAAAAAATTAGCTGGGCGTGGTGTCATGTGCCTGTAATCCCAGCTACTCTGGAGGCGGAGGCAGGAGAATCGGGTGCACCCAGGAGATGGAGGTAGCAGTGAGCCGAGATTACACCACTGCACTCCAGCCTGGGTGACAGAGTAAGACTGCATCTCAAAAAAAAACAAAAATGGAAAAGCCATATTGTAATCCTTTTCTGAACAGTCATTCCAGTGACTTTCCAGCTTAGAAGTTGGCAGTGGTTGGCCGGGAGTGGTGGCTTATACCTGTAATCCCAGCACTTTGGGAGGCCAAGGCAGGAGGATCACCCGAGGTCAGGAGTTCAAGACCAGCCTGGGCAACGTGGTGAAACCCTGTCTCTACTAAAAATACAAAAATTAGCTGGGCATGGTGGCACATGCCTGTAGTCCCAGCTACTCAGGAGGCTGAGGCAGAAGAATCGCTTGATCCCAGGACGGGGAGGTTGCCATGAGCTGAGATAATGCCACTGTACTCCAGTCTGGGCAACAGAGCGAGACTCTTTCAAAAACAAGCAGTTGGCAGTGCTGTCCAATACAGTAGCCACCAGCCACTTGTGACTACTGAGCACTTGAAATGTGACTGGTCTGAATTGCAGTATACTATAAGTGTAAAATACACAACGGATTTCTTCAATAAAGGATGCAAGATATCTCATTAATATTTTTCCTATTGTTTACATATTGACATGAAAACTCGAGGGTATATTGGATTAATGAACTCTCTCCCCCCCCCCCCATATATATATATATTTTTTTTAGACAGAGTCTCACTCTGTCACCCAGGCTGGATGAAGTGCAGTGGCATGATTTCGGCTTGCTGCAACCTCTGCCTCCTGGGTTCAAGCAATAGTGCCTCAGCCTCCTGAGTGGCTGGGACTACAGGCATGCACCACCACACCCAGCTAACTTAATTTTTGTGTTTTTAGTAGAGATGGGGTTTTGCATTGTTGATCAGGCTGGTCTCAAACTCCTCACCTTAAGTGATCTGCCCACCTCAGCCTCCCAAAGTGCTGGGATTACAGGTGTGAGCCACTGCGCCTGGCATATATTATTAAAATTAATTTCATCTGTCTCATTTTACTTTTTTAATGTTACTATAAAAAATTTAAATTACTTATGTGGCGACCGGGCACAGTGGGTCATGCCTGTAATCCCAGCACTTTGGGAGGCCAAGGCAGGAGGATCACCTGAGGTCAGGAGTTCGAGACCAGCCTGGCCAACATGGTGAAACCCTATCTCTACTAAAAATACAAAAATTAGCCAGGCATGGTGGTGCATGCCTGTAGTCCCAGCCTCTCAGGAGGCTGAGGCAGGAGAATGGCATGAACTCGGGAGGCAGAAGTTGTAGGGAGCCGAGACTGTGCCACTGCACTCCAGCCTAGGTGACAGAGCGAGACTCCGTCTCAAAAAAAAAAAAAATTACATATGTGGCTTACATTGGTGACTGAAATTATATTTCTGCTGGACAGTGTGGTGGGCTGAATAATGTCCCCAAAGATTTCCAGGTTATACTCCCTGGAAACCATGAATGTTATTTTACAAGGCAGAAGGAACTTTGCAGATACAGCCAAGGGTATGGATCTTGAGATGGGAGCTTATCCAGAATTATCTGCGCAGACCCTGAATGTCATCACAAAGTAGGCAGAATGAGATTTGACAACAGAAGAGAAGGAATTTGACTGTGGAAGCAGAGATCAAGGTGATCGATGTGGGTAGCCACCATAAACGGGAAGAAACAAGCAAAAAGAATCTTTCTCCCCCAGAGCCTCTGGAAGGAACCAGTCCTGCTGACACCTTGATTTTAGCCCCATAAGACTCATTTTGGACATTTGGCCTTCTGGAATTATAAGAAAATAAATGACTGTTGTTTTATGCTGCTAAATTTGTTTTTAAATTTTTTTATTTTTAATTTTTTTTGGAAATGGTATCTTATTTTGCCGCCTAGGCTGGAATGCAGTAGTGCGATTTGATCTTACTGCAGCCTTGAACTCATGGCTTCAAGAGACACTCTCACCTTAGCCAACCAAAGCACTGGGATTACAGGTGTGGTGCACAACTGTGCCCGGCCAAACTTCTTTAAATTTAAATATTATATACACCAGAGACTCAAAAAAATCTCAGGCTTTCACAGCATGATAAGTTATTAAGAATAACTAGACTACCACTACAAAGATGTCAAAAAAAAGTCACATCATCCTGATAGTGAAATCCAAAACCAGAGTGTAGTTGAGTTTAAGACATAATTCTACTGAAAAACAACATGGGTGTATATGCAGCAAAGAATATCCAGAACTCATGCCTCAATGATAAGGCAAGTCAATCAAAAGATGGGCGAAAGATTTGAATAGACATTTCATCTAAGAAGATATACAGATTGCTAATAAGCAATGAAAAAATTCTCAACATCTTTAGTGATTAGAGACACGCAAATTAGAACCACAAGAAGGTACCATTTCACATCCACTAAAATGGCTGTAATGAAAAAAAGCAACCAGGTACGCATGCCTATAATCCCAGCTCTTGGGAGGCCTAGGCAGGAGGATGACTTGAGGCCAGTTTACAAGACTCTGTCTTTACAAAAAATAAAAATAAATTAGAGTGGTGTGGTGGCACTTGCCTATAGTCTCAGCTACTCAGGAGACTGAACTGAGGGGATCTCTTGAGCCCAGGAGTTTGAAGGTACAGTGAATCATGATCACACCACTGCACTCCAGCCTGAACAACAGAATGACACCCTATCTCCAAAAAAAAAAAAAAAAAAAAAAAAAAAAAAGGCCTCGTGCAGTGGCTCATGCCTGTAATTCCAGCACTTTGGGAGGCGAGGCAGGCAGATCACGAGGCCAGGAGTTCAAGACCGGCCTGAACAACATGGTGAAACCCCGTCTCTGCTAAAAATACAAAAATTAGCCAGGCATGGTGGCACGCACCTGTAATCCCAGCTACTCAGGAGGCTGAGGCAAGAGAATCGCTTGAACCCAGGAGGCGGAGCTTGCAGTGAGCTGAGATGGCACCACTGAGCTCCAGCCTGGGTGACAGAGCGAGACTCCATCTCAAAAACAAAAAACAAAAAAACCCCAAAACATTAGCCAGGTGTGGTGCCATGCGCCTGTGGTCCCAGCTACTCTGGAGGCTGAGGTGGGAGGATCACTTGAACCTGGGAGATCAAGGCTGCAGTCAGCCATGACTGCACCAGCCTGGGACACAGAGTGAGACCATGTCTTTAAAAAAAAAAAAAAAAAAAAGCATACAGTTCAATTGGAAAAAAAAAATCTAGTCTGCAACCACTGCCTTTTAAATGAAACATTTGGCCCATTTACACTTAATACAAATCTTGATTTTTAAAAATTTGAATCTGTTTTGGTTGGTCCCACCTGTTCTATGTTTTGTTTTTTTGTTTTCATAAAGATGGTGTCTTCCTCTGTCACCCAGGCACTAATGCAGTGGTGCAGTTATAGCTCATTTTGCTTAGCTTATTTAAGGCTAGTAACCACCTGGAGTTGATTTTACAACCTCAAATTGCTGGGCTCAAGTGATCCTCCTGCCTCAGGCTCCCAAGTAACTGGAACTATAGGCACACGCCACCACACCTGGCTAATTTTGTAGAGACAGAGGTCTTACTGTATTGCCCAGGCTGGTGTCAAACTCCTGGCTTCAAGCAATTCTCCCGCTTCGGCCTCCCAAAGTGCTGAGACTATAGGCGTGAGCCACAGTGCCCAGCCCTATACATTTCATGTAAATAAAGTCATTCCATATGTGGTTATTTTGTCTTCTTTCACTTAATATTTTCAAGGTTCATTCATGTTGAGCATGCATCAGTACTTCGTTCCTTTTTTTTTTTTTTTTTTTTGAGATAGAGTTTCACTCTTATTGCCCAGGCTGGAGTGCAATGGCACGATCTTGGCTCACTGCAACCTCCGCCTCCCAGGTTCAAGTGATTCTCCTGCCTCAGCCTCCCGAGTAGGTGGGATTACAGGCATGCACCACCACACCCGGCAAATTTTTTGGTTTTTGTTAGTAGAGATGGGGTTTCTCCATGTTGGTCAGGCTGGTCTCAAACTCCCGACCTCAGGTGATCCACCCACCTCAGCCTCCCAAAGTGCTGGGATTACAGGCGTGAGCCACCGTGACCAGCCTCATTCCTTTTTTAAAGTTTTTTTTTGGCTGGGCATGGTGGCTCACGCCTGTAATGCCAACACTTTGGGAGGCTGAGGTGGGCAGATCATGAGGTCAGTAGTTCAAGACCAGCCTGGCCAGTATGGTGAAACCCCATCTCTACTAAAAATACAAAAATTAGTTGGGTGTGATGGTGTGCACCTGTAGTCCCAGCTACTCGGGAGGCTGAGGCAGAAGAATCATTTGAACCTGGGAGGCGGAGATTGCAGTAAGCCGGATCATGCCACTGCACTCTAGCCTCTAGCCTGGGTGACAGAGCGAGACTCTATCTTTAAAAAAAAAAAAAAAAAAAAAAAAAAGTTTTTTTTGGCCAGGTGCAGTGGCTCAGGTCTGTAATTCCTGCACTTTGGTAGGCTGAGGCGGGCGGATCACCTGAGGTTAGGAGTTCGAGACCACCCTGACCAACACAGAGAAACCCCGTTTCTACTAAAAATACAGAAGTAGCCAGGCATGGTGGCACATGCCTATAATCCCAGCTACTTGGGAGGCTTAGGCAGGAGAATCGCTTGAACCCAGGAGGCGGAGGTTGCAGTGAGCCGAGATCCCACCACTGCACTCCAGCCTGGGTGATTCATAGAGCGAGACTCCATTTCAAAAGAAAAGAAAAATTGTTTGTAGCTGGGCTTGGTGGCTCATACCTGTCATCCCAGCACTGGGAGGCCAAGCTGGAAGGATTGCTTGAATCCAGGAGCTTGAGACATGGATTCAGGAGTTCAACTGGGCAACATGGTGAGGCCCCATCACTGCCAAAAAACGATTTAAAAATTAACCAGGCATGGTAAGGCTGGGCGCGGTGGTTTACGCCTGTAATCCCTGCACTTTGGGAGGCCGAGGCAGGTTCTTCATGAGGTCAGGAGTTCAAGACCGGCCTGGCCAGCATGGTGAACCCTTGTCTCTACTATAAAAAAAATAAAGTACAAAAATTAGCCGGGCATGGTGGTGCGTGCCTGTAATACCAGCTACCAGGAACCTGAGGTCGGAAAATTGCTTGATCCTGGAGGCAGGGGTTGCAGTGAGCTGAGATTGTGCTACTGCACTCCAGCCTGGGCAAGAGAGTGAGACTCTGTCTTAAAAAAAAAAAAAAAAAAAAAAAAAAAAAAATTAGCCAGGCATGGTGGTGTGCACCTGTGGTCCCAGCTACTCAGGAGGCTGAGGCTGGAGGATCGCTTGAGCCCAGGAGGCAGAGTTTTTGGTGAGCTGAGATTATACCACTGCACTCCAACCTGGGCAACAGAGCAAGACCCTGTCTCAAAAAAAAAAAAAAAATGAAAGAAAAAAGAAATATTGTTAATAGAAATATTTTGATATGAAAGCAGAAAGTGATAAAAGAAAAGAAAAGGCCGGGCGCGGTGGCTCAAGCCTGTAATCCCAGCACTTTGGGAGGCCGAGACGGGCGGATCACGAGGTCAGGAGATCGAGACCATCCTGGCGAACACGGTGAAACCCCGTCTCTACTAAAAAAATACAAAAAACTAGCCGGGCGAGGTGGCGGGCGCCTGTAGTCCCAGCTACTGGGGAGGCTGAGGCAGGAGAATGGCGTAAACCCGGGAGGCGGAGCTTGCAGTGAGCTGAGATCCGGCCACTGCGCTCCAGCCCCGGCGACAGAGCAAGACTCCGTCTCAAAAAAAAAAAAAAAAAAAAAAAAAAAGAAAAGAAAAATACTTTGAGGCCTGGGATAAATATTGTCTTCCTTTAAAGAGAACTTTTTATTATGTTGCCAGGCTCTTTAGGGCAGTAGCACTTCAAAATCACCTTAAGTCAAGCTCATGGCTTGAGATTTTCTGGGTCAGTTTGTACCCAGCAAGCATCCCTTAAGCATCACACCCAAGGCAGAGCGATGTTTACCAGAATCCCTATTCTTCACAGGACTCTGAACTCTGAATTTTTCACCCTAGCCTGCAAGGCTGCCAGAATTGCAGCTCAGCCTCTTCCAGAACAAAACCCCAAGGTTATTCAGCCTTCAGCGGAGGCTTCACTCCTCGACTTTTCCATCCTCTTCAGTATTTCAGCATCTCAATTCAGTAATTCTTCAAATCTTGTTAATTATCTGATGTTTTTTGTTCGTTTGTTTTGTTTTTTGAAACAGAGACTTGCTCTGTCACCCACGCTGGAGTGCAGTGGTGTGATCTCGGCTCACTGCAACCTCCACCTCTTGGGTTCAAGCGATGCTCCTGCCTCAGCCTCCTGAGTAGCTGGAATTACAAGCGCCCACCACGACACCCGGCTAATTTTTTGCATTTTTGGTAGAGACCAGATCTCATCATGTTGGTCAGGCTGGTCTCAAGCTCCTGGCTCTTGCCTCAGCTTACCAAAGTGCTGGAATTACAGGCATGAGTTGCTATCCCTGGCCAAACTAGCAGAGTTTTGTTTTTGTTTTTGTTTTTAAGTTACACATACATTTACCATATAAGCCAGCAGTTCTACGGTTTAGTATTTATCCAAGATAAATGGAAACATAGCTGGGTATGGTGCCACACACTTATTGTCCCAGCTACTCAGGAGGCTGAGGCAGGAGGATTACTTGAGGCCGGGAGGTTCAGATTGCATTATACCATGATCATACCTGTGAATAGCCACTGACTGTAGCCTGAGCAACATAGCGAGACCACATCTCTAAAAATAAGAAAAACAAATTTAGGACCGGCACAGTGGCTCACACCTGTAATCCCAGCAATTTGGGAGGCTGAGGCGGGAGGATTGCTTGAGTCCAGGAATTCAAGATCAGCCTGGGCAACATGGCAAAAATCCCATCTCTACAAAACATTAAAAAATTAGCCATGTGGCTGGGTGCAGTACCTCACACTTGTAATTGCAGCACTTTGGGAGGCTGTGGGTGGATCACCTGAGGTAAGGAGTTTGAGACCAGGCTGGCCAACATGGTGAAACCCATCTCTACTAAAAATACAAAAATTAGCTGGGTGTGGTGGTGGGCACCTGCAGTCCCAGCTACTGGGAAGGCTGAGGCAGGAGAATCATGTGAACCCAGGAGGCAGAGGTTGCAGTGAGCCGAGATCGCACCACTGCGCTCCACCCTTGGCAACAGAGCAAGACTCCATTAAAAAAAAAAAAATTAGCCAGGTGTGGTAGCATGTGCCTGTGGTCTCAGCTACTTGGGAGGCTGAGGTGGGAGGATCGCTTGAACCTGGGAGATCAAGGCTGCAGTGAGCCATGATTGCACCAGCCTGGATCACAGAGTGAGACCGTGTCTTTAAAAAAGAAAAAACATATAGTTAGATTGAAAAAAAAAAATCTAGTCTGCAACCACTGCCTTTTAAATGAAACATTTTGTCCATTTACACTTAATACAAATCCTGATTTTTAAAAATTTAAATCTGTTGGTTTTGGTTGGTCCCACCTGTTCTATGTTTGTTTTTTTTTTTATATATATAAAGATAGGGTCTTCCTCTGTCACCCAGGCAGGAATGCAGTTATAGCTCATTTTGCCTAGCTCATTTAAGACTAGTAACCACCTGGAGTTGATTTTGCAATCTCAGATTGCTGGGCTCAAGTGATCCTCCTGCCTCAGGCTCCCGAGTCACTGGAACTACAGGCACACACCACCACACCTGGCTAATTTTTTAAAAATTTTTTCACAGAGACAGAGGTCTTGCTGTATTGCCCAGGCTGGTGTCAAACTCCTGGCTTCAAGCAATTCTTCCATTTCAGCCTCCCAAAGTGCCAGCAACCATGCCCAACCCTGTATGTTTTATGTAAATGGAATTATTCCATATGTGGTCTTTTTTTGTTTGGCTTCTTTCACTCAGCATAATGTTTTCAAGGTTCGTTCATGTTAAGCATGCATCAGTACTTCATTGCTATTTTTTAAAGTTTTTTTTTTTTTTTTGTAGAGACAGGGTCTTGCTATGTTGCCCAGGCTGTTCTCAAACTCCTGGGCTCAAGTGATCCACCCACCTCATCTTCCCAAGTTGCTGGGATTATATGCATGAGCTACCACACATGGAGAGTATGTCTCTGTTATCTATTGAACCTAATGTTCTTTTTTTGAGTCTGAGTCTCTTGCTCTGTCGCCCAGCCTCAGCCTCCCGAGTAGCGGGAACTACAGGCACATGCCACCACGCTCAGCTAATTTTTGTATTTTTATTTCTATTTTTACGTATTTATTTATTCATTGAGAGAGTCTCGCTCTGTTGCCCAGGCTGGAGTGCAGTGGCACGATCTCGGCTCACTGCAACCTCCACCTCCTGGGTTCAAGCAATTCTCCTATCTCAGCCTCCCGAGAAGTTGGGACTACAGACACCCACCGCCACACCCAGCTAATTTTTTATTTTTAGTAAAGACAGTGTTTCACCATATTGCTTGGGCTGGTCTCGAACTCCTGACCTCAGGCGATCAGCCCACCTCGGCCTCCCAAAGTGCTGGGATTTCAGGTGTGAGCCACCATGCCTGGCCTATTTTTATTTTTTGTTTATTTACTTATTTATTTTTGAGATGGAGTCTTGCTCTGTCACCCAGGCTGGAGTGCAGTGGTACGATCTTGACTCGCTGCAATCTCTGCCTCCTGGGTTCAAGCGATTCTCCTGCCTCGGCCTCCTGAGTAGCTGGGATTACAGGTGCCCACCACCATGACTGGCTAATTTGTGTATTTTTAGTAGAGACGAGGTTTCACCCTGTTAGCTAGACTGGTCTTGAACTCCTGACCTCAGGTGATCCGCCCACCTGAGCCTCCCAAAGAGATGGGATTACAGGTGTGGGCCACTGTGCCTGGCCAAAAATTTTAAAAGCTTGAAAAACTCATTTTAAAAGCATGTGGTGGCCGGTCTCGAACCTGGAATTTGAGACCAGCCTGGCCAACATGGGGCCAACATGGCAAAACCCCACCTCTACTAAAAATACAAAAGTTAGCTGGGCATGGTGGTAGGCGCCTGTAATACCAGCTACTTGGGAGGCTGAGGCAGGAGAAACGCTTGAACTCGAGAGGCGGAGGTTTCAGTGAGCCAAGATCATGCGCCTGAACTCCATCCTGGGCAACAGAGTGAGACTCCGTCTCAAAAAATATGTAAGTAAGTAAGTAAGTAAATAAGTAAATAAATAAATAAAAGTTTTCATTGGTAGGAGGACTTGCCTGAATTATCTAGCATATATATGCAGAATTGGTGGTCCCATTGACCCTCAAGTGAGGCATCCAATAGGCAGCAAATATTTGCAGGGAAGGTGGGGTCCTCACTGTATTACGGAAGAAATCATGATTGCTCTAAGTCAATCATGGTAACCCTCTTCCTCTTCGCCTATCTGGGGTGGGCATTTGACCCAGGTTTGACCGAAAAGACACAAGAGGAAGACTCCAGGGAACTTAGTGGATGAAGTTTTGTGCCCAGGCAGGAGTGCAGTGGCACAATCTTGGCTCACTGCAAGCTCCGCCTCTCGGGTTCACACCATTCTCCTGCCTCAGCCTCCCGAGTAGTAGCTGGGACTACAGGCGACCGCCACCACGCCCCGCTAATTTTCTTTCGTATTTTTAGTAGAGACGGGGTTTCACCATGTTAGCCAGGATAGTCTTGATCTCCTGACCTCGTGATCCGCCTGCCTCGGCCTCCCAAAGTGCTGGGATTACAGGCGTGAGCCACGGCGCCCGGCACTTGTAATTATTAATATGTATTGAACGATGGTCTTTGTCTTGGGGCTATTTGCTCCACGAGAGCAGAGACTCTGACAGGCATCCCAGAGCCTAGTCCAATGACAGGCACAGGAGCCAGTACATAAATAGCAAAAAAAAAAACAAAAACAAAAACAAACAAATGAAGGATCTAGAGCACAGGTGGAGGGAGAAACGGGATAAATCTGTGGAAGGTGTGAATTGAAATACGTGCAGTTGGGCTTCTACTATCGCATGAAAACTTTAAAGCTTAATGAATCATTAAAGAAGGGTTGGAATGACCATTGTGGGAACGGGGTGTGAGTGTTTATCTGGTACAGTAAGAGCTGCCAAGTAGTGTTAAAGGCCCAGCTGGGATTAGAAACCATACGTGTGCATTGGCAGAAACCAGCAGAATTAGAAGATTTTCTCCAGCAGCGTTCAGCCCTCTGGGTGTGGGAGAGAAGCTGGGTAATTAGGTCAGCCCCAAGATGGGGGCTTGGTGGGCAGGCTGCTGCTTTTTGTTCCTTTCTCAGATGAAGTAAATGAAAATAGAATGGGGCTGGGTGCGGTGGCTCAAGCCTGTAATCACAGCACTTTGGGAGGCCAAGACGGGCGGATCACGAGTTCAGGAGATCGAGACCACCCTGGCTAACACAGTGAAACCCCGTCTCTACTAAAAAATACAAAAAAAATAGCCAGGCGAGGTGGCGGGCGCCTGTAGTCCCAGCTACTCGGGAGGCTGAGGCAGGAGAATGGCGTAAACCCGGGAGGCGGAGCTTGCAGTGAGCTGAGATCCAGCCACTGCACTCCAGCCTGGGCGACAGCGCGAGACTCCGTCTCAAAAAAAAAAAAAAAGAAAAAGAAAATAGAATGGAATTGTGGAATTGTGTTTTCCTTGTCCCCAGAATGAAACCTTGCAGAACTCAAAGGCTTGCCCTTTGGCCCCAGACTGGAGCCAAAAAGGTGAAGCATTTACCCCAAACGTCTTCCCCTATGGCCCACTTGCCTAGTGAGGCCCATGGAAAAATTTGTAGGGATCTGTGAATTTCCTAAAGTATGCAAAATGCTGTGTGTCTGTGTGTGTGTGCATTTTTCTGGGGAGAGTATCTGTAGCTTCCATCAAATTCTTGAAAGGGTGACCCAGAAAGACAAGAGCCCCTGACTCGGGTCAGCTCGTAGCCCAGGCCCTGGATTCACTGCTGCGGATCAAGCACTGACTGATGGGCAGTTACCTTCCTGCCTATTGACAAGGGGCAGCGTGGCACAGAGTTAGATGTGCAGGGGCTGGACTGTACCACCTCAGGGAAGCTACTTAGCTCCTCAGTTTTCTCTTCTGTAAAATGGGAATGATAATCCCAGTTCCTTATTTCAGAAGGCTGTGAAGATTAAGTGAGATAATACATGCAAATGCTTAGGCCATGCTGGGTACTTAGTAATGGCTGGGTACTTACTAATAGGGCACACATTCAAGAACAAAGACTTTGAATCGGGAGGCAGCATCTGGGGGAGCACAGTTACAGATAATTTTTGTGCAAAGCACAACATCTGATCATTCTCTCCCCTCTGATACTGTGTGGTCCTGTGCAGGTTCCTTAATCACTGCCTCAGTTTCCTCATCTGTAAAATGGAGATGATAACAGTAACTGCCTCCTGGTTTGCAGGGACTCTCTGAGGCCGGTGCTCACTAAGTGCAGGTTATTACTGCGATTTTTACTGCCCAGGACCCAAATTCAGGCTCCTCATCTTGATAAGAAAGGCTCTTCCCACCAGGCCTTGCCCCGCACTGAAGCCTTCACAACCCAGCAGGCATCTTCACACGGTCTCCAGTGTCCAGTGGCTCTACGGGCCGAAGCACCGAGCACAGAAGAGAGTGAGTGACCAGAGGGAGGCCTGCAACACCCGTGCCCTTCCTCAGAGTATTCCCTTCCAAGAGCGCCCTCGCCCTTCTCTTCCCAATTTCCATCTATAGATATCCCGCTTTTAGTTCAAAGCGGAACTCCAGAAACCACACTGTCCATAATGCCTTCCTAATTCCTCTCATCAGAACCCCCTGTTCTCGGCCGGGCGCAGTGGCTCAAGCCTGTAATCCCAGCACTTTGGGAGGCTGAGACGGGCGGATCACGAGGTCAGGAGATCGAGACCATCCTGGCTAACACGGTGAAACCCCGTCTCTACTAAAAATACAAAAAACTAGCCGGGCGAGGTGGCAGGCGCCTGTAGTCCCAGCTACTCGGGAGGCTGAGGCAGAAAATGGCGTAAACCCGGGAGGCGGAGCTTGCAGTGAGCTGAGATCTGGCCACTGCACTCCAGCTCGGGAGACAGAGCCAGACTCCGTCTCAAAAAAAAAAAAACAAAAACAGAAAACAAAACAAAACAAAAAAGAACCCCCTGTTCTGAGCCAGTCATGTGGCATATGCAGTTAGCAGGAACAACACGCCTCAGTTCCCTAACTGCCCTGCAGCCTCTGGGGACAGGCCTGGCCCTGTCCTGTTCTTTTTACCGCATCTGTCACCATCTTTGCACAGAGAATGCCTTTGGTAGAGAGCTCCTGAACAAAGGAAATGAAATACTCAATGATTCTACTATTCCAAGGCAGTCACACGTCTAAGGTAAGGGAGAAAGAATCCCCAAATGACTGATCTGCTGTGTAGACTAAGAAACGGATTATACAAATGGACAATGGCCAGACCATATATAAAAATACAACTCTCGGCCGGGCACGGTGGCTCACGCCTGTAATCCCAGCAATTTGGGAGGCTGAGGTGGGCGGATCACCTGAGGTCAGGAGTTCGAGACCAGCCTCACCAACATGGAGAAACCCTGTCTCTACTAAAAATACAAAATTAGCCAGGCATGGTGGTGGGCGCCTATAATCTCAGCTATTCAGGAGGCTGAGGCAGGAGAATCGCTTGAACCTGGGAGGCGGAGGTTGCAGTGAGCCGAGATCGCACCACTGCACTCCAGCCTGGGCAACAAGAGCAAAACTCCATCTCAAGAAGAAAAAAAAAAATACAACTCTCACCCACAGTCTGCAGTCACTTGCCAGGGAAACTAACATTATCTGCAACAATTAACCTGGGAGGTCTTCCTGCTCAAAGTCAGGCTTGCAAGAAGCCAGATTGCTATCTCTGGCGACAATCCAGGAAGTTAAACAATAACCAATAATGTCTGTAACTGTCAGCCCCAAATGGCCAGAACTTGATTAGTAACCAACAGTTTCCTTCATTTTGTTCTCACTTGCAATTTAGGACCAACCAGGGAAAGCAATTTAGGACCAACCAGGGAAAGCACCCCTAACCAAGCACACAGGATACCCTGCTTCTAGTTAGCCCACGCACAGGCAGCTTCCCCACACCAACAGCCTCCAATCAGGGCACACCTGAAGCCTTCCCTTTCCTCAGCTATAAAGCTGTCCCACTCCTCTGCCTGCCTTCGAAGCTCCGTCAAAATGCAAGTGCAGATGGCTGACACCCTTGCTCTGTCGCCCAGGCTGGCGTGCAGTGGCACAATCTTGGCTCACTGCAAGCTCCGCCTCCCGGGTTCATGCCATTCCCCTGCCTCAGCCTCCCCAGTAGCTGGGATGATAGGTGCCCACCACCACACCTAGCTAATATTTTTGTATTTTAAGTAGAGACAGGGTTTCACCATGTTAGCCAGTATGGTCTCAATTTCCTGACCTCGTGATCCACCCGCCTCCGCCTCCCAAAGTGCTGGGATTACAGGTGTGAGCCACTGTGCCCGGCCAGCTTTGCTTTTTTAAAGTTGGTTTTCCTTTATTTCCACAAGACCCGGGAATGCAAGGGCAGGGAGCAGAGGCTGGACCATCCTCTGTCAGTTCCCTCGTTCCCCTGGAGTGGAGCTCTGAGCCCTGGGATCACAGAGTTGGCTTTTATACTGGAAATACTGATCAGACCTTTGGACTCAGCTGAGCTAAGGCTGGAGAAGCCAATTGACTCAGATGAAATACCCCAGGTATAAAATCACAAAAGAGTTTTTGTTAGATACTGGTTGGGAGGGCGTGGCTCTAGAGATCTGGGAAAAGAGCAGGCCGGCAGGCAATAGAGACATGAGGGAAAGGCAGGAACTTTGCCTAGAATGGGAGCCAGGGGTTGCCAGGACCCACCTTGGTGGGACAGAGAATTGAGTCAAGATTCTTATCTCACCTCCACTATGATCCTTTTTTCATTCCACAGATATTCACTGAGTGCATAGCGTGTGCGCCAGGCCCTGTTCTGGGAGATGACAGTCAAGGCCACTGACTTCGTGGAGCTCGCCCCCTAATGGTGAAGACAAACAGTGAATGACTAAGGAAAAAAAAAAAAGGTAATTTCAGAAGTGGCAAGTGCCCTGAGCAAAATAAACTAAGATGGTGCAACAGAGAGAAAGGGTGCTGGGGATGGGTGAGGACACACGCCCCTTCCTAATGCTGCTTCTCGGAGGAAGGTAACTGTGCTGACACCCTAGTAGCCAGGAGCCAGCAGTGCAACTAGAGAGCAAGAGCTTTTCCAGGCAGGGGGAACAGCTTCAGCAAAGACCCTGAGGTGGCCCGGGATTGACATGTCCAATAAACAACAGAGAGGCCAGTGTGGCCGGAGTAGCAGTAATAGCACTGGGATGAGGCCAGGGAGGAGGCTCAGGCCTGGTCAGGCGTGAAGGGCCTTCTTGGCCATGTCAAGAGTTTAGATTTCATTTTATTCAACAAGGAACTGAATGGCTAGCCTGCCTCAGCCGTTTTCCAGGGCCTTAGAAGAGCTGCTTTGCCAGGCTCCTGTCGGGATTGCAGCAGAGGGCAGCCGTGGGTGTTGGGAGACGGCCTTGAGAGGATGGAGTATAGATCAGCCTCACTGACATAAGCCACAACCGAACCCCTTGCTGAGTAGGGCAGATGGGCCACATGGTGTGTGGAAACCCTGAAACTCTATCCTAAATGTTTTTTGTGTATACCTATCTTAGGAAGAGAACCAGAGCTTTTTTTTTTTTTTTTTTTTTTTTTTTTTGAGATGGAGTCTCACTCTGTTACCTAGGCAGGAGTGCAGTGGCGCAATCTCGGCTCACTACAACCTCCTCCTCCCAGGTTCAAGTGATTCTCCTCTCAAGTAGCTGGGACTACAGGTGGCGTGCCACAACACCTGGCTAATTTTTGTATTTTTAATAGAGATGAGATTTCACCATGTTGGCCAGGCTGGTCTCAAACTTCTGACCTCAGGTGATCCACCCGCCTCCTCTTCCCAAAGTGTTGGGATTACAGGCATTAGCCACCACGCCCCGCCTTTTTTTTCAGATTCTAACTCTTAAGCACTAAGAACCCAGAGCTTTTATCAGCCTCTCAGGAGAGTCTCTGTGACCAAAAATGATAGAAAAAGGAGAATATTGACACATGTGCTTCCATATGCTTGGGGTATTTTAATAAGGATGTACAGATGTGGCCTTGGAGGAGGAGAGAGGGAGGCTGGAAGAAGGAGACGTGTCCTGGATCCTGTGTGTGCTTTACCTGTTTTTAAACTATGGCGTAAAGGACTAACACCGTGGACAAGGATGGCGTGGGGGGAAAGGTGCTGAAGTCTCGGCACGGCAGGAACCTCCTGGGAGGCCCTTCCCACTCTTAACTCAGCCTTCTTGGCAGGGTGGGGCAGTGACAAACCCACAGTCAGATCCTAACCCAGGTGGCCCCACCTCATGCCTAACCTGTGCTCACAAGCCTCAACTCTGAGGAGCTGATCCTGGAGAGGCAGGGCGCAGGAGGGCGGCACCTCCCTTGAGCCCGAGGAGGCTGCAGCTGCCCTGCAGGTGTGGGCTGCACTGCTCTGCAAGAGCCTCCCTGGAGAGGGATGCCCTTTGTCCGGGCCACTGAAGCCACTGTCGTCCTCTGCGCAAGCCCCAGGCTCTTCTGAGCCCTGCACCTTCACGGAAAGAGGCACCTGGCCGGCCCCAACAGGATTGCTTTGCTCGGACCTGAGTTCTTATGAAGGGCTCAGTCCCAATGTCTTGGTTGGTCATTTTGCTTTCAGTCAAAGTTCACCTCACTCTGCCTGGTATCTGTGCCCAGCCCCACTCAGGAGATGGAGGCTGAGATAGAAATGTCCTCTCTAGCCGGGCACAGTGGCTCAAGCCTCTAATCCCAGCACTTTGGGAGGCCGAG
Organism: Macaca thibetana thibetana; assembly: GCF_024542745.1. Classification (NCBI taxonomy): domain Eukaryota; kingdom Metazoa; phylum Chordata; class Mammalia; order Primates; family Cercopithecidae; genus Macaca; species Macaca thibetana. Next base: position 122,921,463 of record NC_065578.1, read on the forward strand.
GTGGGCGGATCATGAGGTCAAGAGATCGAGACCATCCTGGCCAACGTGGTGAAACCCCGTCTGTCCTAAAAATACAAAAATTAGCTGGGCGTGGTGGCGCGTGACTATAATCCCAGCTACTCAGGAGGCTGAGGCAGGAGAATCGCTTGAACCAGGGAGTTGGAGGTTGCAGCGAGCTGAGATCGCGCCACTGCACTCCAGCCTGGCAACAGAGTGAGACTCTGTCTCAAAAAAAAAAGAAAAGAAAAAAATCCTCTCTACCTCTCTCCAGAATCTTGGCTGGAATTGACTTTGCCTCTCCACAAATAGGCTCTGGCCTGGCCTTCAGGACCCACCTGTTTTCAGCAATCAGCCAGGCCCTCCTGGTGTTCAGATCCCCAGTAATCTGGGGCCATGAGCCGGGGAACAGAGTTGGCTGGTGGTGACAGGTCCCTGGCAGGACGCAAAGTAGCTGAGGGCCTCCTGGGCCAGCACTTGGGTAAACCAAAGCGCCACCCTCCTCTGCTTGAGAACAATTAGGACTGCTGCACAGCTTCCTCCTGAGGCCTTCGAAATGTCCTCCTCTGACAGATAAGAGCACAGTCACCCATACTTATGTTGACAAACAGTATTTTAATGCCAAATCTTCTAACTTGATTTTTTTTTCTTTTTGAGACCGAGTCTCACTCTGTTACCCAGGCTGGAGTGCAGTGGTGCAAACTCGGCTCACTGCAACCTCCGCCTCCCAGGTTCAAGCGATTCTCCTGCCTCAGCCTCCCAAGTAGCTGGGATTACAGGCACCCACCACCATACCTGGCTAATTTTTGTATTTTCAGTAGAGACGGCCTTTCACAATGTTGGTCAGGCTGATGTCGACCTCAAGCGATCTGCCCGCCTTGGCCTCCCAAATTGCTGGGATTACAGGCGTGAGCCACCACACCCAGGCTCAAATCTTCTAACTCTAAGTTAAATAGTAATACAAATAGCCAATATGTGTGGGGGACCTATGGGGGCCAGGCACTGTTTAGTTACGGGCTTTATGTGTATCTTTTCATTTAAACTCCACAGAACCCTGACGCTTGGCATGATCCACGGCCCCCGCCACACAGCCAGTTGGCCAGGGAGCCGGGGCAGCCTGTAAACACTCTGCCTGGAGCTGCTCATAAACAAAAACAGAGTGATCCACAAAAGGGTCCCACAGTCTGGCACGGAATGGAATCCCACCTTCGGTCCAGCAACTGGAGAACAAAAGTCCACATCCTGATGACTGGTTCTGCACCTGGGGCTTAGAGCACGTAGCAAGGGGCTGAGAAGCAGCCACCACATAATCAGTGACTGAAATTTCATCACACAGTCCTCTGTGCCAGGCCCTGTGGGGAAACCAAGACATGTAAGGCAAGCCCTGCTCTTAGGAATTTCTAATCTCAGTACTGAAAAGTTAATAACATAAAGACGCAGCCTGTCTGTGGTCACACCATGGCATGAGCCATGTGGATTCCAAGTGCTGAATGAAGCTGGAATGGCAGAGGTCACATTGGGCCAGTATGTGCTTCTTGGAAGAGGTGGCATTTCAGTCACTTGAAGAATGAGCAGGAGATGAGGGATGGGAAGGGTCAGGCATTCCTGGGATGCCATGAGCAAAGTGTCACAGTTTTGCATTGATCACTGTCATCCATGTAAGAGCAAGAACAGCTCAGGCAGGTGGTGGCCACAGAATGGAGGTGGACACATAAATATGTGGAGAGGGAAGGAAGCCTTTGGGTTAAAAGACCAAGCCTTGACACCTGTGAGGACATGGAATCTAACTCTGTGTTTGTCTCTAAACCCAAGGCAAGTGACACTTCTGAGGCACAGCTTCTTCACCTGTAAAATGAAGGGACCGGGCAAGACGGTCTCTAAAGTTCCTATGGCCAGGTGCAGTGGCTCACGCCTATCTTCGCAATACTTTGGGAGGCCGATGCAGAAGGATCACTGGAGCTCCCTCAAGACCAGCCTGGGGAACACAGGGAGAACCTCGTCTCTACAAAAAATTAAAAATATTAGCTGGACATGGTGGCAGGACCTGTGATTCCAGCTACTCAGGAGGCTGAGCGGGGAGGATCGTTTGGACCTGGGAGGTCGAGGCTGCAGTGAGCTGTGATCACAACACTGCACTTCAGCCTGGGCAATAAATAAACAAACAAGCAAGTACTAAAGTTCCTTACTACTTTAGAATCAGGGTAGAAAGGAGTGAAGATGACTTTAGGATTTTGAAGAACAGTCCCAGCGGCAGGAGGTGAGGAGTCCGGAGAAGAGCAGGTCTGAGGAGAGGCCTTCAGCTTCAGATCAACTGCGTGGACCCCTTCACAACCGTTCCTTCTGCTGGGGTCCACCAGCACTGCCACAGGCTGACCTGTTCTCAGACTTGCATGGGACATGTGTTGCCTCCCTACGTCTCTCCCTGAGATGTGAACCTGGCTACGTCAAGGCCAGAGCAGTGAGAGGCAGCAGCCCTTGCCCCAGCTTTTCCCCAGTGAGGAAGCACCATCATCACCAACACCATCTTGCCACAATAGCACTGGAGAGCGTGCAGGTGAAGGTGGGAGTCCCCCACATTCACAATTAAGTTCCTTTGCCCCAGGGAAATGGGCACTGGAAACAGAAATCAGGTCGTTACTGAGAAATCAATTAACTTATGGTCCCTGCATACTTCTGTTTGAGGGCCCCAATTAGCTCATACCTGGTTGACAGGCAAACTTTCCAACAGGCGGTGCAGATCTCATGCTTGGGTGTGTATAAGGGGCCCTGTGGAGGCCGGGGGCAGCGACTCACAACTGTAATGCAAGCACTTCGGGAGGCCAAGGCGGGAGGATCGCCTGAGCCCAGGAGATCCAGGCTGCAGTGAGCTAAGATGACGCCACCACACTCCAGCCTGGGTGACAGACACCCTGTCCCAAAAACTAAAGAAGAACCCCTGTGGAGCTCATGAACAGAACCACCCAAAGGAGGGGACTGGGCACCTTTATTTTCATAACCTCCGAGGCAATTGTTAGGCGCACTAAAGTGAGAGACTCTTTGGGGTGGATAGAGCTGCCCAGGGGGTTTGGGCTGGGAGAGCGGCAGGGCGGGGGCCCTCCCTGGAGGTAACGGGCTCCTCAGAGTGAGACTGAGCTGTTTCTCCACAGAGGGCAGGGGAGAGAGGCTGGCCCTGGGCGGAGGGGGTGAAGCTGGAGAGGCAGTGGAGGCCAGAGGGCACAGGTTTTGCAGCTGAGCAAGGGGCCAGGGCCAGATCCTGAAGCTACCGGGACGGGGGTGTGGGGCTGTGAGCAGGGACAGGAGGCCTTTCTGAGGCAGGAGAATCACTTGAACCCGGGAGGCGGAGGTTGCAGTGAGCTGAGATCATGCCACCACACTCTAGCCCGGGCAACAGAGCGAGACTCCATCTCAAAAAAAAAAAAAAGCAGACACGCACCTTCCTGTCCACCCTTTGTCCACTGAGATGAGCTGGGCCCGTGGTGGGAGGGGTGAGCACCTCCTGCCTCAACTTGCGTTTCCTTCCCAGCAGGCCCCGGCTCTCCTGCATCTGACTTCAAGTCCTTGGTATGTATGAAATTCCTGCCTCTCCTCTGGCCGCCCTGCCCGCCTCCCTGGCTGCAGTTACAGTTTTGTCCCTTGTTCCTACCCTTTTATGTCTGCCTTTCTCAGGCCTTCGGCCCAATGTGTCAAGACTAATTTGACACCAAATTGGCTTTCTCTAGAAATTCAAGGAAACTTCTAGACACAAGAGCAAGATTCGTTTGGGGAAAATGCTCACGGCCCCTTCCTCAAGGCAGTCCTGGGGTTGGAGTCCTTGACCCGACCTCGGCCGGGATAGCACCCTGGAGCGGGAGGCCCCGTCTGGAGGGAAACAGCTCGCTCAGGGTCTTCTACCCACCCGGCCCCCTCAACCAACCCCCTGCCCTGCTCCTGACAGAGAGAGACAGGTCCCCCTGAAGGCATGACTAGGGCCCTTCTCACCCCCAGAGCTCACCTCTCTGTAAGCCTTTGCTCTGCTTGAAAAAAATTCATTTGCTTTTGGACTGGGGCGACAGGTTGCAGTTTGGGGCCATCATGGTGTGGACGTTTATGTTCTCGGAGGAGCCTCTTTGGGGAAGGAAACTGGGTTTCTCTCACCTTCCTTACTTGAGACAAAATGTACTATTTCCTGCTCTTAATTCAGCATCTACAATTGTCCTGGGAATTGGTCACAGTGCCATGGGTCAGGACAGTAGTGTGATTCCAGACTCCAGAACAAAACAATAGGTTGCTCTGTTTCCTCAAAATGCTTTGAGTCCTCAGGCCTGGCCCCCCAACCACTAGGCAGTGCCCATCCTTCCTCTGTGGTCTTGCCCCTCTTCCCAGAGCATCTGCCCTCACAGCCACCTCACATTCTGTCCAGAACCCCCAAGCACAAGGAGCCTGCCAAGCTGGGAAGTCATCACGGAACTCAGTTCCACTGGCGTATCTGCCGCCAGAATTCGTGGTAAAGAGGACGGTTCTGGTTGGGTGCATGGCTCATGCCTGTAATCCCAACACTTTGGGAGGCCAAGGTGAGAGGATCATTTGCGCCCAGTTCAAGACCAGCCTGCACAACATAGTAAGACTCCGTCTCTACAAAAAACTTTTTTAATTAGCCAGACGTGGTGGTACACACTTTATAGTCCCAGCTACTCAAAATTAGCTGGACGTAGTGGTGCAGGCCTGTAATCCCAACTACTCGAGAGGCTGAGGCAGGATAATCGCTTGAATCTGGGAGGCAGAGGTTGCAGTGAGCCGAGATAACGCCATTGCATTCCAGCCTGGGCAACAAGAGTGAAACTCCATCTCAAAAAAAAAAAAAAAGAAAGAAAGAAAGAAAAGAAAAGGTCGGGTGCGATGGCTCACGCCTGTAATCCTAGCACTTTGGGAGGCCGAGGCGGGTGGATCACCTGAGGTCAGGAGTTCAAGACCAGCCTGGCTAATACGGTGAAACTCCGTTTCTACTAAAAATACAAAAAATTAGCCAGGAGTGGTGGTGCACACCTGTAATCCCAGCTACTTGGGAGGCTGAGGGAGGAGAATCACTTGAACTTGGGACGCAGAGGTTGCAGTGAGCTGAGATTGCACCACTGTACCCAGCTTGGGCAACAAGAGTGAAACTCTGTCTCAAAAAAAAAAAAAAAAAGGAAAAGGAAGAAGGGAAGGGAAGGGGAGGGGAGGGGAGGGGAGGGGAGGGAAAAGAAAAGAAAGGTTCTGTACAGATGGCAGCATCATTTTTTCCCCCAATTCCTGGCACAGAGGCTGAACCATTATTTTCAACCTACTGTGAAAAGACATTATGTCCTCTCTGTCACTGGCAAATCCTGACCAGAGTCTTGTTGGACTCTGAGAGCATCCCCAGCAAAGAACTGAGCATCACAGCAGGGCAGCTTGAAGTCTTCCTCTAATGTAGTCTTGATCTACCTAGAACATCAGCTACAAAATAATTTTGCACAGCATCATTAACAATAGCACTGCCTTCATGTTGTACATGACTCCGCAGCTTTCATACATATTCCATCAGTTGTATTTGGGGTTTTATGAAAACCTATGAAGTTGGCTGGGCACAGTGGCTCACACCTGTAATCCCAGCACTTTGGGAGGCCGATGAGGGTGGATCACCTGAGGTCAGGGGTTCGAGACTAGCCTGGCCAACATGGTGAAACCTCGTCTCTACTAAAAATACAAAAATTAGCTGGTGGTGACACACGCTTGTAATCCCAGCTACTTGGGAGGCTGAGGTGGGAGAATTGCTTGAATCTGGGAGGCAGAGGTTGCAGTGAGCTGAGATCATGCCATTATACTCCAGCCTGGACGACAGAGCAAGACTCCATCTCAAAAAAGAGAAAAAATATAGGAGTATTTTTTGTTTTTGTTTTTGTTTTTTGTTTTGAGACGGAGTCTCGCTCTGTCACCCAGGCTAGAGTGTAGTGGCCCGATCTTGGCTCACTGCAACCTCTGCCTCCCAGGTTCAAGCAATTCTCCTGCCTCAGCCTCCCGAGTAGCTGGGACTATAGACGCTCTCCACCATGCCCGGCTAATCTTTGTATTTTTTTTTTTTTTTTTTTTGACGCGGAGTCTTGCTCTGTGCCCCAGGCTGGAGTGCAGTGGCGCGATCTCGGCTCACGGCAAGCTCCGCTCCCCCGGGTTCACGCCATTCTCCTGCCTCAGCCTCCCGAGTAGCTGGGACTACAGGCGCCCGCCACCTCGCCCGGCTAATTTTCTTGTATTTTTAGTAGAGACGGGGTTTCACCGTGTTAGCCAGGATGGTCTCGATCTCCTGACCTCATGATCCGCCCGTCTCGGCCTCCCAAAGTGCTGGGATTACAGGCTTGAGCCACCGCGCCCGGCCTAATCTTTGTATTTTTAGTAGAGATGAGGTTTCACCATGTTGGTCAGGCTGGTCTCGAATTCCGGACCTCGTGATCCTCCTGCCTTGGCCTCCCAAAGTGCTAGGATTACAGGTGTGAGCCACCGCGCCTGACCAAGTATATCTTTTTTTAAAAAAGAAAATAAATAAAGAAATAAAATCTACATAGCAGTGACTGGGAGACCAGAATATCCCATTCATGTCTTGATCCTCATCTTACCGAATGGATCACATCCTGTTTCTTCATCATTTCATCAGCTGCAAGGCAGTTGGGCTGTGATGGGACAGGACAACAGCCAGAAAATGCTGGAATGTGGCCAGAGCTGAGGCAGTGCTCACCCCACACGTGTTCATTAAATGCCTACTGTGTGCAGAGTGAGGTGGTGAATACAAAGGTAAACACAGCAAGGTGGTCTCACCCTCCAGTCCCTGGAAGAGCACAGGTCACCACTGGCTGCTGTCATAGCAGCTGTCGAGTATGGGCAGCTGGGTCAAGCCAAAGCAGAATGGTCAGAAGAACGGCATCAGTGAGACAAAACAGTGGAGACAGCGTGACAGGACACGGACTCAACGGCTGGAGGCCAGCCTGGCACGCAGCAATTGGGAATGGGGTGTCTGTTCTGGAACAAAGGAGTTCAGCAACCATGATTTGGAGAGGCAGAAAAGCAAACACCAGGCTTTCCAAAAATGGTTGCTATGACCACAAACCCAAAGACAGCTGCATGGTCATTTCTGGGCCCCACCTGTGCTTATTATTGGTGTTAGCATCAGCATTATCTTGGAATAGGGACAACATCTTATATGAGGCATTCATTCAAAATGTTATTTAATTTGTAAAACTTCCTTATGCTACTGCCACGGGAAAAAATTATTAAGTAAACTCAGCTAAATTTCTGGAAATTTTATTTGCATACAATGTATACAAATAATAGCGCCTAATTTAGAATCCTGGCTCTCTCACTTTCTAGCTGAGAGATTAGAGACAAACTAGTGGATTTGTCTTTGTGTCTTTGTTTGCAAATCTGTAAATGGTGTAACAGTCTCCACCTCACAGGGTTACAGTGAGGACAGAGTGACGTAATGTGTGTAAAGCTCTTCTAACAGCCCAGTCAGGGGCACAAAGTAAGTGCTATATACATGTTAGGTATATTATTATTATTAAATCAGTATGTTGAGCTCAAAGTCAGACCAATGTCAGCCTGTCCCCTCTTTTTTTCCTTATTTTCCTATCTTTAGAGATAATTTTGGATGAACATCTACTTTTCTTTTTTCTGAGACGGAGTCTCGTCCTGTCACCCAGGCTGGAGTACAATGGCACGATCTTGGCTCACTGCAACCTCCGCCTCCCGGGCTCAAGCAATTTTCCTGCCTCAGCCTCCCCAGTAGCTGGGACTAGAGACGCTTGCCACCATGCCTGGCTAATTTTTGTATTTTTAGTAGAAGTGGGGTTTCACTGTGTTGACCAGACTGGTCTCGAACTTCTGACCTCAGGTGATCCGCCTGCCTCAGCCTCCAAAAGTGGTTGGGTTACAGGTGTGGGTCACCGAGCCCGCCCTATTTTTTTTTTGCTCTGTCACCCAGTGCAGTAGTGTGATCTCAGCTCACTGCAACCTCTGCCGCCTGGGTTTAAGCAATCCTCCTGCTTCAGCCTCTGGGGTAGCTGAGATTACAGGTGTGCGCCGCCATGTCTGGCTAATTTTTGTATTTTTAGTAGAGACGGGGTTTCACCTTGTTGGCCAGACTGGTCTCAAACTTCTGACCTCAAGCAATCTGCCCGCTTCGGCCTCCTAAAGTGCTAGGATTACAGGCTGGATGAACAGCTACTTATTACATAATCTTTTTTTTTTTTTTTTTTTTTGAGACGGAGTCTCGCTGTGTCTCCCAGGCTGGAGTGCAGTGGTGCGATCTCGGCTCACTGCAAGCTCCGCCTCCCGGGTTCACGCCATTCTCCCGCCTCAGCCTCCCAAGTAGCTGGGACTACAGGCGCCCGCCACCACGCCCGGCTAGTTTTTTGTATTTTTAGTAGAGACGGGGTTTCACCATGTTAGCCAGGATAGTCTCGATCTCCTGACCTCGTGATCCACCCGCCTCGGCCTCCCAAAGTGCTGGGATTACAGGCTTGAGCCACCGCGCCCGGCCTACATAATCTTCTTAAAAACTTTTTTTTTTTTTGAGACGGAGTTTCGCCCTTGTTGCCCAGGCTGGAGTGCAATGGTGCAATCTCAGCTCACCGCAACCTCTGCCTCCCAGGTTCAAGCGATTCTCCTGCCTCAGCCTCCCAAGTAGCTGGGATTACAGGCATGCACCATCATGCCCGGCTAATTTTCTATTTTTAGTAGAGACAGGGTTTCTCCATGTTGGTCAGGCTGGTCTCGAACTCCCAACCTCAGGTAATCCGCCCACCTCGGCCTCCCAAAGTGCTGGGATTACAGGCGTGAGCCACCGTGCCCGGCCTTAAAAACTTCTTTTAAAAAATTATTTATGTATTTGTTTATTTTTGAGACAGGGTCTTGCTATGCTGCCCAGGCTGGTGTCAAATTCCTAGGCTTAAGCAATCCACCCACCTCAGCCTCCCAAAGTGCTGGGATTAGAGGCGTGAGACACCCCACCCAGCCTAAAAACTTTTTATCCTGGAGACAGTGTCCACAAACTTAATCTGATATTTCACAAGTTGCTGAGGCATAGGAAACTCTTTTCTTTATACAATATTTTCAGACCACCAAGCCATGAGAGGTGACAGCAGTAGGAAATCTCATGAGCTATTTGGTCAGCAGCCATTTCTTAGTGGAAAGAACTATTTCTGACCTTCAATTCTCAGCAGTTACAAATGTCAAAGGCAGACCTTTCCTCTCCTCCCACACTCCTGTGCTGCAGCTTCCCTCCCTGTAGATAAGTGAATGCCGATGGGGTGTGACTGGGCCAGGACTGAAGGGTCCCTGGCCTAAAATATCTTACTCTGCCTGGAAGGCTGGGCTTCACATAATCTGTATCATACTCTGAGGTCTGGGCAAAGGGGCTTCCCCTTCAAAGCTAGCACTATAAATATGCCTCGAGGTTGTCACCGGGAGTCCCTAGATAAACCAGCCCTCTGGGAGGGGCATTAAGCTTTTATCTTCTTAACCCATGTAGGAACTCAGGACCTGGATGGAGGATGAGGAGAGGCACCTCCTGGAGGCACAGGACGATCCGACCTGCGCCATGTTTCGTGGTGTACTTCGTGTTTTCAAGTTGTTGTTTTCAGTGACTTATCAAAAAAACAAAACTCTAATATAAAATAGGAAAAAGTATAGATGATATAAAGTAGCACAAATAGTCCTTTATCCTGGAAGAACTTAGGGATTTACCAAGAAAAAATATGCATGTTAAATTTCAAATAATGATACAATTCTTTTTCTCCTTCCTTTCTTTTTTCTTCTTTTTTTTTTAGAGATGGGGTCTTGCTATGTTGCCCAGGCTGGATTTGAACTCTTGGCTTCAAGTGATCCTCCCACTTCAGCCTCCCGAATCACTGGGACTACAGGTGCCTGCAATTGTACCCAGCTCGGGACACCATTCTTACATTTTATTTACTTTATTTTATTTTATTTTATTTTTTTGAATCAGAGTCTCACTCTGTCACCTAAGCCGGAGTGCAGTGGCATCATCTCAGCTCAATGCAAACTCCACCTGCTGGGTTCAAGCAATTCTCCCTTTCTCAGCCTCCCCAGTAGCTGGGATTACAGGCGCCCACCACCACACCCAGCTAATTTTTGTATTTTTAGTAGAGATGGGGTTTCACCATGTTGGCCAGATTGGTCTTGAACTCTGACCTCAGGTGATCTGCCCACCTTGGCCTCCCAAAATGCTGGGATTGCAGGCATGAGCCACCGCACCCGGCCCAATTCTTACATTTTGAAAGCATTTTATGTTTTCATATCCATCATCTTCTTTTTTTTTGTTTTTTTTTTTTTTTTTTGTTTGTTTGTTTTTGAGACGGAGTCTCGCTGTGTCTCCCAGGCTGGAGTGCAGTGGCGTGATCTCGGCTCACTGCAAGCTCCGCCTCCCGGTTCACGCCATTCTCCCGCCTCAGCCTCCCAAGTAGCTGAGACTACAGGCGCCCGCCACCACGCCCGGCTAGTTTTTTGTATTTTTAGTAGAGACGGGGTTTCACCATGTTAGCCAGGATAGTCTCGATCTCCTGACCTCGTGATCCACCCGCCTCGGCCTCCCAAAGTGCTGGGATTACAGGCTTCAGCCACCGCGTCCGGCCCCATCATCTTCTTAGAGATAACATCTCCTTCAGCTGAGCCCAGTATTAACCTTCCCATGACCCCATTACCTGCAGTGTCTGTGCCTGATCAGACCCAACTCCTCGAGGCTAGAGACTGTCCTCTTGCTGCTTCCTCAACATAAAGTGCAAAAGGTGCCCAAGAAATGACAGGTAGGGGAACCAAAGACCTCCGATATTTTGTGAGGATGCACGACAATGTTGTTAGAGCTTCTATTTTTGTGTTTTAGTTTTTCAAGGGAAATTTTAAAATATCCAGGTTTTAAAATAGGTATTGACAAGTTATTAAAAAAAAAAAAAAATACACCTTTAGGTTGGGCCCAGTGGCTCATGCGTGTAATCCTGGCACTTTAGGAGCCCAAGGAAGGAGGATTTCTTGAGCCCAGGAGTTTGAAACTAGCCTGTCTTAAAAACAAAAAACAAACAAACAAAAACCTTTAAAACACTGAGTAGACCCAACAAAACACAACGCGTCAGTAAATAGAAAGTAAAAATATAGGCCGGGCGCAGTGGCTCACATATGTAATCCCAGCACTTTGGGAGACTGAGGCGGGAGGATCATGAGGTCAGGAGTTCAAGACCGGCCTGGCCAACACGGTGAAACCCCATCTCTACTAAAGATACAAAAAATTAGCCAGGTGTGGTGGCTCGCGCCTGTGATCCCAGCTAGGTAGGAGGCTGAGGCAGGAGAATCGCTTGAACCCAGGAGGCAGAGGTTGCAGTGAGCAGAGATGGCACCACTGCACTCCAGCCTGGGTGACAGGACAAGACTCCATCTCAAAAAAAAAAAAAAAAAAAAAAAAAGTAAAAATATAAAAATAGCAGTGACCATTTATTGTCTACTCTATGCCAGTCATTTTACGTATTTTATTTATGTATTTATTTTTTGAGAAAGGTCTCTCTCTGTCGCAGGGGCTGGAGTGCAGTGGCACAGTCATAGTTCATAGTTCACTGCAGCCTCAAACTCCTGGGCTCAAGCGATCCTCCCCCATCAGTCTCCTGAGTAGCTAGGACTATAGGTTTTCACCACCACGCCCAGCTGACATACATTATTTATTTTTAAGAAATAATAGCTGGGCGTGGTGGCTCACGCTTGTAATCCCAGCACTTTGGGAGGCCAAGGCGGGAGGATCACTTGAGGTTGGGAGTTTGACACTAGCCTGACCAACATGGAGAAACCCTGTCTCTACTAAAAAATATAAAATATATAAAATAAGCCGGGCGTGGTGGTGCACACCTCTAATACCAGCTACTCGGGAGGCCGAGGCAGGAGAATCACTTGAACCTGGGAGGGAGAGGTTGCAGTGAGCTGAGATCACGCCATTGCACTCCAGCCTGGGCAACAAGTGTGAAATTCCGTCTCAAAAAAAAAAAGATAAAACTAATAGATGGATTACTCTTGTGGTTAAAAAATTCACAAAAATAACATAACACGGCTAGGCGCGGTGGCTCACGCCTGTAATCCCAGCACTTGGATCACCTGAGGTCAGGAGTTCAAGGTCAGCCTGGCCAAGATGGTGAAACCCTGTTTCTACTAAAAATACAAAAAAAAAAAAAAGGCCGGGCGCGGTGGCTCAAGCCTGTAATCCCAGCACTTTGGGAGGCCGAGACGGGCGGATCACGAGGTCAGCAGATCGAGACCATCCTGGCTAACACGGTGAAACCCCGTCTTTACTAAAAAATACAAAAAACTAGCCGGGCGCGGTGGCGGGCGCCTGTAGTCCCAACTACTCGGGAGGCTGAGGCAGGAGAATGGCGTGAACCCGGGAGGCGGAGCTTGCAGTGAGCTGAGATCCGGCCACTGCACTCCAGCCTGGGCGGCAGAGCGAGACTCCGTCTCAAAAAAAAAAAAAAAAAAAAAAAAAAAAAAAAATTCGCCGGGCGTCTGTAATCCCAGCTACTCAGGAGGCTGAGGCAGGAGAATCGCTTGAACCCGGGAGGTGGAGGTTGCAGTGAGCCGAGATCGTGCCATTGCCCTCCAGCCTGGGCGACAAGAATGAGACTCCGTCTCAATAATAATAATATTAATAACAAGAGGCCGGGCACGGTGGCTCACGCCTGTAATCCCATCACTTTGGGAGGCTGAGACGGGCGGATCACGAGGTCAGGAGATCGAGACCATCCTGGCTAACACGGTGAAACGTCTCTACTAAAAATACAAAATACTATAAATATATTTTGTATATAAAATTTGTATAAAATTTTTGTAAAAATATTTGTATAAAAAATAGTATAAATATATACTATAAATATATTTTATAAAAATATAAAAATACAAAAATACAAAATACTAAAAATACAAAAAATTAGCCGGACGTGGTGGTGGGCGCCTGTAGACCCGGCTACGGGGGAGGCTGGGGCAGGAGAATGGCGTGAACCCGGGAGGCGGAGCTTGCAGTGAGTCAAGATCGCGCCACTGCACTCCAGCCTGGGCGAAAGAGAGAGACTCCGTCTCGAATAATAATAATAAACATAACACAGAGTAAAAAGCAAAAGCCTTTTTCAGTTCTCCTCCAACCCTGAACCCCTCCCCAGATGTCACCAATACTACTGAGTTTGGGGTGCATTCTTCCATATATAAATAGATAAAGAGACATATCCAAGTCCATCCTATATATTAGATTAGTCCCATTTTGCAGATGAGCAAACTGCACCACACAGAGGTGGAAGTATTTGTGGAAGACCACACAGCCGGCAAGTGCTGGAGCTGAGATTCAAAACCAGATCACTCTGACTCAGAAGTCAGCACGTTGTCCTTCCGCTGAGTCCCGAGTGTAAAACCTTACTGAGGGAAAAACCGAAGCTCATAGAAGTCCCAGCAATCAGAACCACAGGGTTCACTGCCCAACACGGGAGAGCTAGGAGTGACTGAGCTTGCAGGTGAGGCTGCGTGGAGGAGAGAGCCTGGACCCACGCGGATCCGGGGCCGCGGGCACCTCCGTCCAGGGTGCCGCCCTCCCGGACCAGCGGCTCTCCCAGGCCGCCTAGCTCCAGGCGCCCCTGGAGGCCGCCCGCGCCGCGCCGCTCTCGCACCGCTCACCCGAGCCACTCGGAGGCCCGGGCTGCTTAAGTCCCTAATCCCAGCCGGACACGAGGACAGCGCCCGGGAGCGACCGCAGCCTCCGACCCCGGCTGGGCCCGCCCGGGCTTCTGCTCACGCAGCCGACCGGGGGCGCCCGGCGCGCAGCCCGGGGTGGGTGGTCCTGGCGAGCGGGACTGCGAGGCCGACCGTCCCCACCCCGGGACCGCCAAGGGGCGCGGGCTGGGGCGCGTGGCGGGCGGGGCGGGGGCGGGCGCGAGGGCGGAGTCGCGGCCGAGGCGGCGGTGTCCCGAGAGCGGCTCAGGGGCCGCAGTGGCCGCCGCGGAGCGAGGCTGCCTGTAGAGAGCGTCCGGGCGCAGAAGGGTTAACGGGCCACCGGGGCGCGCAGAGCAGGTAGAGACCTCCCCGAGACCCCGGCCCCGGCCGCCCCTCTCCCGGGTCCCGTTAGACCGCCAGCCCCGCGCGCCCGCGTCGTCCCCTCTCCCTGCGCTGTGCGGTCGGTCGCGCCCCCGCCACGACCCCGGCCCCAGCTCCGGTGGCCTCGGACGATCTTCCAGCCCCTGGGGTCGAATTCCTGGGGAGGGGGTCTGATCCCGTGGAACTCTGGCCCCATCACCCGGGCGAGGAGTGAGCCAAAATTCCTCCTAAGTCACACAGCGAAGTTGGAAAACAGACCCACGACCTCCCCGCGCGGGCAGCGCCTCCTGCCCTCTCCCTAGGAGGGTGCTCTCGGACGGTGTGCCTCCCGCCCCCCTACTGCAACTCCTGGAGTTGGAGGACAGGGTCGCCGCGAGGGACGCAGGTGGGTGCCCTTGATCCAGTTCAGTCCGATGACAGAAGAGGTTGACAAAAAAGAAAGACACCTGTTGGGGTGGCCTGCCAGACCCAGGAGTGGAGGGCTCCATGAGGGCCAGGGGATTCGGACTCAGGACAGGGATTCTCTGTGGCTATTCCAGAAACATAGGGTCGAGCCACACTCTCCAGCAGGGAGACCTGGGGGTGAAGGGGTGAGCCCTGCGCAGGTCTCTGTTCCTTGGTCTTCACTGGGCAGTGTGGAGAGGTGTGGCCCGGAGGAGCCCACATTTGTCCAGACCAGGGTCTATTCTGGCACCAACCTCTGACCTCTCCTTTCCCCGTCCTGGGCCGTGAACTACACCAAATGAGGCACATGGAAAGGGGTGAGAAGCACAAATGTGCGTGTGTTTCTGCAGAGGAGGGGGCATGGGCCCCTGCCGGGCTGCGCAGGGGAGGGTGGGGTGGGACTTTTCCAGAGAGGGAGCCAGGCCTGGCCCCGGCCCCGGGAGCTCACGTCACCCCCACCCCTCACTTCTCCAGGGAACTGCCAAGGCCAAACCCAGCTCGGGACGGGATTATGTGTACTGGGTAGACCCGTGGAGAGGGGCGGTGAGATCTGGGTGGCAGAGAGAAACAGAGGCAGAGAGGGCATGGAGAGGGGTCGGCATCAGAGAAGGGGCCGGCAGTGACCATCACCCCCTTTCTTCTTCCCTCAGCTAGAGTAACAGAGTCAGGCAGAGCCTGAACACTTGGGTGGAACATGGGCCCTTCTCTGGAGACCCTGGCCTCCCCCGTTCAGTCAGGGCGGAGTTGCTGACCTCAGTGGCCGGCCCAGCCAGGGGAAGGAGTGGCAATCGGCAACCCCCTCCCCAACCCTAAACCGTGAGGCACGCCTGCTCCGGCTCAGCCACTCTGACCCCTCCCTCAAATTATGAGCCCTAGGTCTCAGGGAGGGCAGTGGGGCGCAGTGTCTGCCCCCAGGCACATTCCTTCCCTTCTCTTGGTCATTTTCTGCCCCAGAGCTGGCCCACCTCAGCAATTTGAGGGCTCCCTGGATTCCTTTCCCGGGTGCCTTTCAGATCCAACAGAAACATTTTTTTTTTTCCTGGAAAGCAGACCCAAGAGTGGGATGAGGAGCAGGGGTGGGAAGGCCTCTAAGTGAGAAGGGGGCAAGGAGAGTCAGGCTTTGTGGCTCGGGAGGGTTCCAAGCCTCACTTCTCCAGTGTTCAAAGCTGAACTTCAGATGGACTTCCTGGCTCTTGAGAATGAGAGGCCTGTGGCTGGGGCAAGAGGCAGCCCTGGCTGCACCTCTCCTTCCCGCTTCCCCAGCTGGTAGAGCCGCACAGGAAACAAGCCCTCACTGAACCAGTGCTGGATGCTGGCACCCAGAGTGGGTGTTACATTGCCGGCTTCTTCTCTAGAGATAAAACCGTCAACCCATTTAGCTTATCCCTTGGCCAAAAGTGTCTGAGATGTGCCTGGATGTTCCCGCACATCTCTTCCACAGAAGGGAAGAGAAAGCCAGGAGGCAAGTAGGACAGAGAGATGGCTGGGGAAGGTCTCGTTTCTGGAAGACCCGAGGAAGGGGCTTCTGGTGGATCCTCAGAGAGAGTGTCTGGCACATCCTCAGTGGAGCCTTCCTCCTCTACTTTCTAGGCACCTCTGGGAGGGCAGGAGTGGGAGCAGATGACAACCATTTTAGAAGGAGCCCTCTGGCTGGGTGCGGTGGCTCACACTTGTCATCCCAGCACTTTGGGAGGCCAAGGCGGGAGAAGCGCTTGAGGCCAGGAGTTTGAGACCAGCCTGTGCAATTTAGCTGGATCCCGTCTCTACCAAAAAATACAAAAATTAGCTGGGTGTGGTGGTGCACGCATGTAGTCCCACCTACTCAGGAGGCTGAGGAGGAAGGAGAGCCTGTGAGTTTGAGGCTACAATGAGCTTTGGTGGCACCATTACACTCCAGCCTGGATGACAGAGTGAGATCTCCATCTCAAAAAAAAAAAAAAAAAAGCCGTTTGTGTGTGCCTGAGCCGGCCTAGAAACAGTCTCTAGGTAGGATTTGGGGAGGAGCTAAGAAGCCCCTACAGGGCCCAGGGGTGGGGACTGAGCCTTAGTTGGAAGGCTGAGGTCAGCCCCCGACCATGTAGCCTCTACAGATGGACAAGGCAGTGATCCTCCCTGCTCCCACCCTGAGGATCCTAAAGGGGTGGGCCAGTCTCACCACCTCCTCCACTCTGATCTGTCCTCCCAGCCCCAAGCTCTCTGGACACTGGAGAGGTAACCACCAGGCTTCTGTCCCTGCAGAGAGCACCCTCCACACCCAGATGCCTACCCAGATGCCTGCCCAGATAGCTGTGTAGTCTTTGTGACCAGTCCGCTCCTCCCTTGCCCTGGGGCAGTAGAGGGGGGAGTGATGGAGAACTGGGCAGGCAGGTGAGAGAAGGGGCCATGGTGGGGAGGGAAGGGGGGTTGCTGGGACGGCTCCATGTCTGGAAGTGAGGGAAAGAGGACCACTGGGAGGGGCAGGGGAAGTGATGAGTAACTTCTGCTTTCTGAGAAGTTGGTAGTCAGGATATGGGGAGCCGGCTGGGGGCGGAGGGTGGTGTTGCAACACCCCCTCTGGCTCCAGTCTGACGTCCCTCCCATGGCCTTTGGTTTGCAGGCCCTGGCTGTATCTGCTGCTGCTGCTGCTTCTGTCCCTCCCTCAGCTCTGCCTGGATCAGGAGGTGAGCTTTGGACAAGTGAGCAGCTGCAGCCTGCCTGCCACCCTTTCATCTCCCCCTGGGCTCCCACCCCATCTCTCCAGGCCACGCCCCCTTTCCCCACAGCCCATCCACCTCCCCTGCCAACTCCACAGTTACTTGCCTCACAACACCAAGAGGCCGAGGTGTAGTTCTCCCTCTGCTGCTGAATGTGACCCTGGACTGGCAGCGACTCTGTGAGCCCCAGCGGTGGTCTAGATGGACGCTCTGGACAGTTCCCTCTAATCCTTCCAATTCTGTCTGACCTTTTTCTCTATATAGGTGTTGTCCGGACACTCTCTTCAGACACCTACAGAGGAGGGCCAGGGCCTTGAAGGTGTCTGGGGACCTTGGGTCCAGTGGGCCTCTTGCTCCCAGCCCTGCGGGGTGGGGGTGCAGCGCAGGAGCCGGACATGTCAGCTCCCTACAGTGCAGCTCCGCCCGAGTCTGCCCCTCCCTCCCCGGCCCCCAAGACATCCAGAAGCCCTCCTCCCCCGGGGCCAGGGTCCCAGACCCCAGACTTCTCCAGAAACCCTCCCCTTGTACAGGACACAGTCTTGGGGAAGGGGTGGCCCACTTCGAGGTCCTGCTTCCCACCTAGGGAGAGAGGAGACCCAGGAGATTCAAGCGGCCAGGAGGTGAGAGGCCTGGGTGGAAGAGGTGGGCCTTGGGCAAGGTGGGGGCTTAGCAAGAAGGAAAGGGGAGCACGGGTGACTTCAGAGGGCTTGTCTTTGGTGCCAGGAAGTAAACTGGGGAAACAGGGTCAGAGGTGGTCAGAGCTGTGCCCCCACATCTGAAACACCTTCTCAGGTCCCGGCTTCGAGACCCCATCAAGCCAGGAATGTTCGGTTATGGGAGAGTGCCCTTTGCATTGCCACTGCACCGGAACCGCAGGCACCCTCGGAGGCCACCCAGATCTGAGCTGTCCCTGATTTCTTCTAGAGGGGAAGAGCCCATTCCATCCCCTACTCCAAGAGCAGAGCCATTCTCCACAAACGGCAGCCCCAAGACTGAGCTCCCTCCCACAGAACTGTCTGTCCACACCCCATCCCCCCAAGCAGAACCTCTAAGCCCTGAAACTGCTCAGACAGAGGTGGCTCCCAGAACCAGGCCTGCCCCTCCACAGCACCACCCCAGAGCCCAGGCCGCTGACACAGAGGCCCCCTCACCCACGCACTCCTTAGGAGAAGGTGGCTTCTTCCGTGCATCCCCTCAGCCACGAAGGCCAAGTTCCCAGGGTTGGGCCAGTCCCCAGGTAGCAGGGAGACGCCCTGATCCTTTCCCTTCAGTCCCTCGGGGCCGAGGCCAGCAGGGCCAGGGGCCCTGGGGAATGGGGGGGACTCCTCACGGGCACCGCCTGGAGCCTGACCCTCAGCACCCGGACGGCTGGCTGCCCCTGCTGAGCAACGGCCCCCATGCCAGCTCCCTCTGGAGCCTCTTTGCTCCCAGTAGCCCTATTCCAAGATGTTCTGGGGAGAGTGAGCAGCTAAGAGCCTGCAGCCAAGCGGTGAGTCTCCTCGGGTCTCCCCTCCCAACCCCAACCTCCAGTGTGGCCTCCCCGCCCTGAAGCTGGGCCCTCAGCTTCTTCTCGGCCCCTGAGGGAGAAGGGCCTTGGCATCTGACCACCTCAGGGCAGGGGTCTTGGAGCTCTTCCGCTGACCTGATCCTCCCGCCTGCTCCCCAGGTTCAGCCCTGACTTTACCCTCATTTTGCTCCCCAGCTCTGACTCCTTTGTACCCCTCACCGCAGCCCTGCCCCCCCGAGCAGCCAGACCCCCGGGCCCTGCAGTGCGCGGCCTTTAACTCCCAGGAATTCATGGGCCAGCTGTACCAGTGGGAGCCCTTCACCGAAGGTGAGGTTTCTTGCCCACCCCTGGGCAGTGATGACTTGGAATTGGGGATGAAGGGGAGAGGAGACACCTGCTTACTCCCAGCCCTGAATGACTTCCAGCCCCTCTGCTTCCCCTGCGCCGTGCCTTCTTTCTTCTCCCTGGGGCTGGGTCAGGAGACAGCACAGGTGGCGGCGAGTGGTCTGCAGAGGGGTCGGGGTGGGAGGAGGAGGTGCGGGAGACACGCTTTGTCCGGACTCCTCTGGGAAGGCCATCACTGGGGGTCGGGTGGCTGTGACACAAGAGGGCCACAGTGGGAGAGATCCTGTCCAGCCGTGACAGCTGTGTGGGGGTGTGCCACGTATCCTGGGCACTACCGTATCGGTTGCTCCCAAGTTACCATCCGCTTCATTTTAGGCCTGTGTTGACACGAAGACAAGCACTCAAGAGCTCTGAACACACAGAATCATGGGCGTCAGGGATTGCTCCTCTCTCGGTTCAGAGTCCCCTTGATGGTCTCAGTGACCTCGACTGACCTGACCACCTTCCTTTTTTTTTTTTTTTTCTGAGACAGAGTCTCGCTCTGTCACCCAGGCTGGAGTACAGATCTCGGCTCACTGCAACCTCTGCCTCCTGGGTTCAAGCAATTCTCCTGCCTCAGCCTCCCAAGTAGCTGGGACTACAGGCATGTGCCACCATGCCCGGTTAATTTTTGTATTTGTAGTAGAGATGGGGTTTCACCATATTGGCCAGGCTGGTCTTGAACTCCTGACCTAATGATCTACCGGCCTCAGCCTCCTAAAGTGCTGGGATTATAGGCATGAGCCACTGTGCCGGCCCTGACCACCTTCTCAGCTTGTGCTGTTGTCACATTTCCTTCATCCACAGTGACCTGGGCAACCTCAAGGTGCCCCCCCGGGGCCTCTCTCAGCTAACCTCCCACCAGGGAGCCCACTAACCACCCTTCTACTCTGTCCCTTAGTCCAGGGCTCCCAGCGCTGTGAACTGAACTGCCGGCCCCGTGGCTTCCGCTTCTATGTCCGTCACACCGAAAAGGTCCAGGATGGGACCCTATGTCAGCCTGGAGCCCCTGACATCTGTGTGGCTGGACGCTGTCTGGTGAGGGAAGACGGGGTGCACACACACACACGCATATGCGCACAGATACACACCCCTGTACACATACACATGTACACACACATATGCATGAACATATGCACACATGCAAGCATGTACACACACGTATGCAGACACACATGCATATGCACACATATGGACACAGACACATGTATGCATACACATGTGCACTCGTGCATGAACACATGCACATATGCATATGCACACAGACACACACGGACACACATGCACACACGCATATGCGCACGCACACCCGTACACATACACATGTAGACACATGCATGAACACATGCACACATGCACACACACGTATTTGCACAGTCTCATTAATTAATTCAACAACAAAACACTATACTGAGATAACCAAGGGAGAATTCTAACCTGCCAAGCTGGGCTGAGCAGAGCCTGAAGGATCTGATCGGGCACCTGTCCGTGTCCCTGGGTCTGACTGGGGATGGTGGGGCTGCTTTTGTGCTCTCACTTGTAGCACAAAAAGCAGGGTAGTGAGCTGAGGCTCCCGAGGGGACAGGGGTGGGGTTGAGGTGGTGTCTGGCATTCTGTGGCCGCTGCCTCACCTCACTCTCTCCAGAGCCCCGGCTGTGATGGGATCCTTGGCTCTGGCAGGCGTCCTGATGGCTGTGGAGTCTGTGGGGGTGATGATTCTACCTGTCGCCTTGTTTCGGGGAACCTCACTGACCAAGGGGGCCCCCTGGGCTATCAGAAGATCTTGTGGATTCCAGCGGGAGCCTCGCGGCTCCAGATTGCCCAGCTCCGGCCTAGCTCCAACTACCTGGGTGAGCACCCAGCTGCCTCCCTTTCACTTCCATGTCTGTTCAGCCCTCCATACCCCCACTCAGTGCAGTGAGCAAGCCAAACGGGGAAGTCCAGGGTCTGGCCCCTCCCCTTGTGGAAGGAGTGAGGAAGCTGAGAGGGCTTGGGGGGCTCTTAGGTTCTGGTGGGAGCTTCTATAGGCTGAGGACACAGTGTGGGAGGAGGAAAGTATTATCACCCTGGAATTTCCCAATCTCTCACCTCTGACCTGCAGCACTTCGTGGCCCTGGGGGCCGGTCCATCATCAATGGGAACTGGGCTGTGGATCCCCCTGGGTCCTACAGGGCCGGCGGGACCGTCTTTCGATATAACCGTCCTCCCAGGGAGGAGGGCAAAGGGGAGAGTCTGTCGGCTGAAGGCCCCACCACCCAGCCTGTGGATGTCTATGTGAGCCTGGGGCCAGGGGCAGCTGGATGCTGGGGAGGGAGGCTGTTCCCTCTAAGGGCAGAGCTGTGGTTGTCAAGATGGGAGATAGAGCTGGTGGCATCCCCCTCTGGCCACCCCCAAACATTCATTATCTTCTCTTCTCCCCAGATGATCTTTCAGGAGGAAAACCCAGGCGTATTTTATCAGTATGTCATCTCTTCATCTCCTCCAATCCTTGAGAACCCCACCTCAGAGCCCGCTGTCCCCCAGCTTCAGCCAGGTAAGACTCTGACCCCTGCACTTGGAAGGAGGAGGGAGAAGCTGCAGGGGCGGCTCTGGGGCAGTGGGGTGGCATCTGATTCACCTGCTCCCCTGCACAGAGATTCTGAGGGTGGAGCCCCCACTCGCTGTAGTGCCCCGCCCAGCCCGGACCCCAGGCACTCTCCAGCGCCAGGTGCGGATCCCCCAGATGCCTGCCCCGCCCCATCCCAGGACACCCCTGGGGTCTCCAGCTGCGTACTGGAAACGAGTGGGACACTCCGCATGCTCAGCGTCCTGTGGGAAAGGTGAGACATTGCACCTTGGACCAGCACCTCAGTCCAAGCTCCCCAACTGACACTCCTGATCCTGCATCCGGGATAGTGGGGCCACGCCCGACCCTGCATCTGGGACACCACTGAGCTTGGGCTCCAGCCTCCTGCCTCCCTGGCTGCCTTCTCACCCACTCAGGTGTCTGGCGCCCCATTTTCCTCTGCATCTCCCGTGAGTCGGGAGAGGAACTGGATGAACGCAGCTGTGCCGCGGGTGCCAGGCCCCCAGCCTCCCCTGAACCCTGCCACGGCGCCCCGTGCCCCCCATAGTGAG
This sequence comes from Macaca thibetana thibetana, assembly GCF_024542745.1. Taxonomy (NCBI): domain Eukaryota; kingdom Metazoa; phylum Chordata; class Mammalia; order Primates; family Cercopithecidae; genus Macaca; species Macaca thibetana. The sequence continues at coordinate 122,943,717 of NC_065578.1, forward strand.
TATGGCCCACGGGGAGGGTTAGGGTACTGGAAACACAGCAGTTGCCCCCAGAATCTTACCTGAATTCTGCACTCAACGCGACATCTCCTGGCTGCAGAGAGACAACATTAGATTAGAAAGGCGGACATTCGGTAGGCAGCAAGAAAGCCATGGCAGGCTGAGCCCCCCAGGAACCCAGACTCCAAATGCCAAACGTGCCCACTCTCCTCTGAGGCTCCCATGTCCAATGTGTCTTCCATCTCCCCTGCCATGGCAGCCCCACATATCTCATCTGTGTCTCCATCTCTTCCGTGCCCTGCTGGTGCCTGCAGCTGGGAGGCTGGTGAGTGGACATCCTGCAGCCGCTCCTGTGGCCCTGGCACCCAGCACCGCCAGCTGCAATGCCGGCAGGAGTTTGGGGGGGGTGGCTCCTCGGTGCCCCCCGAGCGCTGTGGACATCTCCCCCGGCCCAACATCACCCAGTCTTGCCAGCTGCGCCTCTGTGGCCATTGGGAAGTTGGCTCTCCTTGGAGCCAGGTGAGTGCGCCCGGGCAAGGTGCCGGGGAGGGGAATGGGCACCGGTGAACAAGAGCAGCGGTTTTTCAACTTCTTTTTCATCAGCAGAAACTATTTACAAACAGGGTTTCATATGGACCCCCAATATAGAAGTCAGATAAGGGACTGAATCAGGGATTGGGGGCCCGGGGCCCTAGGGCTCAGCCTCCTCCTCAGCCCATGAAACCATGTGACTGCTGGGCTGGGGATCGAAGGCAGAGCCTGGTTCTGAAGCCCTAGAGCTGGAGGCTGGCTGAGAAGCCCAGCTCCCTGGATTCCCTTCGCCCCCTCAGTGCTCCGTGCGGTGCGGCCGGGGCCAGAGAAGCCGGCAGGTTCGCTGTGTTGGGAACAATGGTGATGAAGTGAGTGAGCAGGAGTGCGCGTCAGGCCCCCCGCAGCCCCCCAGCAGAGAGGCCTGTGACATGGGGCCCTGTACTACCGCCTGGTTCCACAGCGACTGGAACTCCAAGGTGAGCCCCGAACCCCCAGCCATGTCCTGCATCCTGGGTGACCATGCCCAGGACACCTCAGCCTTTCCAGCACAGCTCAATAAACTTGTATTGATCAAGTGCCTGCTATATGCTTGACACTGGGAACTCAGAGGTAAGTGAGAACAACTTCCATGAGGGGCCCAGCTAGGATTCCCCGTCCAGGCCTGGTACCCGGGGACGTTCCCTACCGCCCAGGATTCGGACCCAGGATGCATCCCTCCCTGCCCCCTCTCCTGTCCCTTGTGCCAGTCACCAGCAGGCCCCTCACGCAGGCCGCTCTCCTCCTCCGCAGTGCTCAGCCGAGTGTGGGACGGGAATCCAGCGGCGCTCTGTGGTCTGCCTTGGGAGTGGGGCAGCCCTCGGGCCAGGCCAGGGAGAAGCAGGAGCAGGAACTGGGCAGAGCTGTCCACCAGGAAGCCGGCCCCCTGACATGCGTGCCTGCAGCCTGGGGCCCTGTGAGAGGACTTGGCGCTGGTACACAGGGCCCTGGGGTGAGGTGAGCTGAGCACCTGCTGAGGGCAGGGAGGGGGTGCCAGTCCCAGTGGGATTCCTTGTGGGCACTTGGGGCACTCTCTGTCCTCCCCTCCCCTCATCACCCTGCCCTCCCCCTACACTAGTGTTCCTCCGAATGTGGCTCCGGCACACAGCGTAGAGACATCATCTGTGTCTCCAAACTGGGGACGGAATTCAACGTGACTTCTCCAAGCAACTGTTCTCACCTCCCCAGGCCCCCTGCCCTGCAGCCCTGTCAAGGGCAGGCCTGCCAGGACCGATGGTTTTCCACACCCTGGAGCCCGGTGAGTGCCTGGCTGCCCTGCCCTGCTCAGCCTGGGCCCCCAGGGGAGGTCCTCTCACTGTACCGCCTCCAGGCCTCTCTGTGCCCCAGAATAAGCCCAGCCAAGTATTACCACTGTCCTACTTCTTATAGACTTGGAGGACAGATGGGCCCCCTCCACTTGGGATTTCACAATGTCCTAGGAGGGTCCCCACCACCACCTTTTGGGGAGAGAGGTGGCAGCCGGGGGTTAAGGAGGATCCCAGGCCTGGCAAAGGTCTGATATGATGGCCGGGGTCGCCCCAGTGTTCTCGCTCCTGTCAAGGGGGAACGCAGACACGGGAGGTCCAGTGCCTGAGCGCCAACCAGACCCTCAGCACCCGATGCCCTCCTCAACTGCGGCCCTCCAGGAAGCGCCCCTGTAACAGCCAACCCTGCAGCCAGCGCCCTGGTAAAGAGCCCCCTCTCCCCAGTCCCCAATAGAGTGGATTAGCTGAAGTATGGGAGGAGATGAGAAGGGACCAGTGGGAATGGGCAGCACACCCATTCCCAGACAGGTGGGTCCTGGTGACTGTCTTGTGCCCACTGGCCTCCTCTGTCCCTAGATGATCAATGCAAGGACAGCTCTCCACATTGCCCCCTGGTGGTACAGGCCCGGCTCTGCGTCTACCCCTACTACACAGCCACCTGTTGCCGCTCTTGCGCACATGTCCTGGAGCGGTCTCCCCAGGATCCCTCCTGAAAGGGGTCTGGGGCACCCTCATGGTTTTCTATGCCACCATCGGTCACCCATTGATCAGCCCACTCTGAACCCCCTGGCTCTCCAGCCTGTCCCAGTCTCAGCAGGGATGTCCTCCAGGTGACAGAGGGTGGCAAGGTGACAGAAAGTGACTTTCAGGGCTATGGTTGGGCCCATGTGGTGGTGTGATGGGTGTGTGCACATATGCCTCAGGTGTGCTTTTGGGACTGCATGGATGTGAGTGTGCTCAAACGTGTATCATTTTTCAAAAAGAAGTTACACAGACTGAGAAGGACAAGACCTGTTTCCCTGAGATTTTCCTAGGTGGAGAGGAAAGCAAGTCTGCAGTTCCTTGCTAATTTGAGCTACTTAGAGTGTGGTCTCCCCACCAATTCCAGTTTTGTGGCCTAGGCCTCATTTCTCATGTTCAGGCCTCATATCTTCTAAGCCGCCCTGTGTCTCTGACCCCTTCTCATTTGCCTAGTATCTCTACCCCTGCCTCCCTAATTAGCTAGGGCTGGGGTCAGCCAGTGCCAATCCTGCCTTACCCAGGAAGGCAGGAGGAGAGAGACTGCCTCTTCAGAGCAAGGCCCAGCTGGGCAGAGTAAAAAAGAGAAATGTGAGCATGAGACGCCCCCAGCCCCTAGCCCCACTCCCTGCCTCCTGAAATGGTTCCCACCCAGAACTAATTTATTTTTTATTAAAGATGGTCATGACAAATGAGAAGCGGGCTCTTCCTTGTCGGCTACGGGCCCCTCAGCAGTGTGAAGGCAGAAGGTAGGGTGCGCAGGGGAACAGCATTAGAGCCCAGGAGGAGAGTTTGGGCCAGAGGATCCCTGCCAGCCCCAGGCCCTGCAGGCTGGTCATGGGCCACTAGAGGTCACCAGTTCTCCCAGTTGAGGTGTGGTGTGGGGCGCTGGGCTCCAGAGCTGAGGGAAGGGCTGCGCGGCCGCGGTGCCCTTTATTTTGGGCCGAGTCTCTCTGGGAAGTCTCCCGGAATCTGCGCCTTTCCTCTGGGGCCTGAGCGAAGGGCAATTGGCTTGTCGAAGCTCTTTTTTCCTGTTTCCTTTCTCTAGCCCTGCCTTCTGTCCCCCTTTCTGCCGTACGCGTTGGCCTACGCTCTGGGGCTTCTCCTGGGGTGGGGAAAGGGAAGGGATTCCTGCCCCGAGCCCTTCCCCTGGAGAGGGAGGAGCCCGGCCCGGCTCCGGGGCCCTGGGCGGGGCTGAGGGAGGAGCGGGGCGGCACTGGATGTCCTGCCAAAGCCACATTCCTCAGAGATGGCTCAGCCTGGCCTCCTCCTTCCTCCTCCCACTCGCTTCTCCCAAGGTGGAGAACTTGCTAGAGGCGACCTAAGAGGGGCAGACCTCTGCCGTTCGGAGCCTGGGGCCAAGTCTCTCCTGGAAGCCGGGCTGCCTGGGAGGGGCGGTGCCACAGGAGCGCCCCCGCTCGCGGCTCCACAAGCCCAGCTGAGCACGGCGGGGAATACGGGGCCTGCGGAAACAGTGAACTCAGTGGCTGCTGTTTTCTGAGCACCTGGACCCTGCGGGGGACGACAGAGTTGCCCCAGGCGGCAGGATCTCCCCACACTCGCGGCCCCCCGCACATCTTCCTGTTGCTTTGGGACTCGGGCTTTCTCTGAGTTGAAAGTGGCTGAGAAGGAAGAATTTGGACACCTTAAGAGGAGAGCGAGTGGGGAAGGAGGCAAAAGGGAATGGAGAAGGAAGACAAAACTGACGTCAGCCCAGGGCAGGCAGCGAGGAAAGGGGGCCACAAGGGAAGCCCAGTTCCAACGTCTCCGCTGAGCCTAAAGAGGCGTCAGCAGGGAGTCACAGATGTGGGGGGGCCAGGGAAATGGGACCCGAGCCCGCCCAGTAGGTATAGAAGGCCGAAAGCAGAGTCCTGAGACCCAGGGAGGGGTGGGGTGGAGGCTGGGGCCCTCCCAGCGATTCCTGGAAGCCCCGAGCTGGGCGGCGCCGGCTCAGCTGACTTCCCCGAAGCTCCCCTCCCTCTGCTCAGGGCTGTTGCTGGGCAGGTTTGGCGTTTGCCCTGAGCCTGAGAACCAATCGCAGGTGGAGGTGCGGTCGCAGCCCCTCGCAGGGCTCCCCGGTTTCAGCACCCGTTTTCTCTTTCTGCCCGCCCCTGAGCTTCCTCTCGGCCTCCAGCCTCTGACCTCTCAGGAGGTGGGCTCTTATCTGGGGGTCTGCCCCCCTTCCCCTCTTATTTTAGAGATAGGACTCAGCGCAGCCCCTAAGGATTCCTTCCTCTGGTCACTGACGTCATTATGGGGTCAATGTGGAAGTTCTCAGGAAGGGGAACCTGACCCAAGCAACCCCTTTTCCTGGCCCCGTAGAGGGGAGTAGTGTGGCCAGACACCGCTGACCTCTGAAACCCTCTGGAGGGACTGCGGAGAGCAGAAGCTGCAGCCTGAGGGCAGAGGAATGTGGGGAGGGCCCCTGGGTTTGGTGCACTGGTGGGAATTTAGGGAAGGACTCAGAGGAACTGGACCCCTGAGAAGTGAGATGAGGGTGGGGTAGTGATAGGAACAAACTTGATATGCACAAGAGAGATCAAGCATGCAAAAGGCCTGCAAATTGTTGAGGATGCCTCCTTTCTGTGGGTGTGCTGGGTGGGGGAGGGGGTTGTGGTTTGAGTATCATTGACACTAGGGGTGATCTGTGCTCTCACGAGTTCAGCTGGGTCAGGATTCCTCTCCCCTCCCCCTCCCAGCTTCCCCAGGGTAAATACCCACCCAATTTAAGTTGCAGCTTTTGGACTAAATTTAGCTCCTGGACTTCCCCAACCCCCAGGCCTCCCTGTAAGCAGGTGCTCACAGCTGCAACGTGGGTCTGGTGGAGAGTTTGAACCTTCTCCTCACCTCCACTCATCCAGATTCCACCCTTCTGGTAACGAGGAATGAAGCAGAGCACAGGAACCCAGTGACTGGCCCAGGGCATAAGTGTCTCAGCCTCAAGCCACCTTCTCCCAGGAAACCTGTAAGAGAAGAGCTCTGGTGGGAGGCTCTAGATGGACATGGAGGGTGGTGGGATAGAGAGAGAACAAGATGCTAGGAGAGCCTCCCTCCAGATTCTCTCCAGCCAGACCCTCTCTCATTCCTTGCTCTCCCCTTGTCCCCAGGTTTACAAATAAAGACTTCATGTTAGCATCCTCCCCACCAGAGTAAACTGACCCAGGAAGCTCTCTCCTCTCTTTGAACCATGGAGAATCATGCTATGGTAGAAATTATGGTTTGGGGAGGTATGTGTTTCAAGTAGAGGTGGTTTATTTGCCACAGGCAGGTGATGAAGAGGTGTCAGCTTTAAAGGGCAGAGACACCGTCTAAAGGAAGTAGAAAGCCTCAGGAAAGTACCTAAGTCTAAGTCTGTCAACAAGAGACAGAAAAAGTTTGGGTTAACCTCAAAGTAGCCAGCATAAACCTGACTTTTGGGCTACTTGACCTAGGAGACTGGGAAAACTCCAGAAGAGGGTGTTTCAGGGCTGAGTCTGAAGGAAGAAAGGATTTGAGGGAGGAATGTAAAAGATTAATCCAAAACAAGGTATGCATGAGATATGGCAGTCAGATGCCAGGGAGACATCAGCTCTGCCAGCTGAAGGGGAGGTACAGAGCTGGCTGGAAGGTGGCCAGAGCGGAGCATTTCTCCTGTGAGCACTGGAGAACTGTGCTGAGAGGCCTGGGAAGAGCCCTGGGCTGTGGGAGGAAGGCTAGGTTGGGTCGGCATGTTTGTGTGCTGTGCTCTTCTGAACCTTACCTGAATCTCTTGAGATAGCTCCACTGAATTTTGAGTGAAGAGTAAAAGAAACTGGGGGAAAGAGGGTGGGATTATAAAAAAAGGAGCAGACTGTACCCCTGGGATCCCTAGGCCAAAAGGCCCTCCCCTTGATGGACAGGCAGAGATCATCTCCCATGGAACAAGGTTACCCTTCCTGTCTCCCATCGCTACAGTCCTTTCCTCCTTACTGTTGACTATTGGTTGCCTGCCTCTTTCATCACAAAATGAGACTCCTCTTTAGCTCTAGTAGAGGGTTGGGCAAACTTTTTCTCTACAGGAGAGATGATAAATATGTTACGCTTTGCAGGCCCTATCATCTCTATTACAGCTTCTCTACTGTAGCAGCACAAAGCAGCCATAGACGATAAATAAACAAATGGGCGTAGCTGTGTTCCAATCAGACTTGTGACACTGAAGTTTTAATTTTTTTTTTTAAAGACAGGATCTTGCTTTGTTGCCCAGGGTAGAGTGCGGGGGTGGGGCGCAATCATAGCTCACAACAGCTTTGACCTCCAGGGCTCAAGCCATCCATCCTCCTGCTTCAGCCTCCCAAGTAGCTGGGACCACAGGTGCAGGTCACCACACCCAGCTAATTAAAAACAATTTTTTTTGTAGAGACAGGGTCTCATTGTGTTGCCCAGGCTGGTCCTGAACTACTGGGCTCCAGCAGTTCTCCCACCTCAGTCTCCCAAAGTGCTGGAATTACAGGCATGAGCCACTGTGCCTGGCCCATTTTTTTCAACCATTTAAAAATACCAAAATGATTCTTAGCTTGTGGGCCATACAAAAACAGGCAGCAGGGCAAATTTGGCAGGGAGGTGGTTTCTGACCCTGGGGATTTTTCCTAACTGGTAACTCCTGCTCTGCCTAGCCATAGAAAGTCCTGTTTATGTCTCTTCTGGGCCTCAAAATACAGCTGTAGAACCTTTTAATTCAACATACTGTACTGATGCCTGGTTCTTAATTGCTTCTCCTAGGGCATTTAAGGATTTGAAAATGGTTAATAGAGTAAACCCTTAAGGGACAGTCCTGAAACTCCTTCTGTTTGTATAGTGCTTTAAGGTAAAAGCACAAAGCACGTATATCAATAAACTCTCTTTAAATCTTGCAGTAATAAGATAGCTGACAGTATTGTTAAGTCCTGTTTATAGGGGATAAAATTGAGGCTTCCGATCTAGTTTCTTCACTTTTTTTTTTTTTTTTTTTAAAGGCAGAGTTTTGCTTTTGTTGCCCAGGCTGCAGTGCAGTGGCGTGATCTCAGCTCACTGCAACCTCCATCTCCCGGGTTCAAGCGATTCTCCTGACTCAGCCCCCCAAGTAGCTGGGACTACAGGCACGCGCTACCACGTGCAGCTAATGTATTTTTTTGTTGTTGTTGAGATGGAGTCTGGCTCTGTTGCCCAGGCTGGAGTGCAGTGGCCGGATCTCAGCTCACTGCAAGCTCCGCCTCCCGGGTTTACGCCATTCTCCTGCCTCAGGCTCCCGAGTAGCTGGGACTACAGGCGCCCGCCACCTCGCCCGGCTAGTTTTTTGTATTTTTTTTTTAGTAGAGACAGGGTTTCACTGTGTTAGCCAGGACGGTCTTGATCTCCTGACCTCGTGATCCGCCCGTCTCGGCCTCCCAAAGTGCTGGGATTACAGGTTTGAGCCACCGCGCCCGGCCTAGCTAATGTATTTTTAATAGAGACGGGGTTTCACCATGTTGGTCAGGGTGGTCTCGAACTCTTGACCTCAGGTGATCCACCTGACTCGGCCTCCCAAAGTGTTGGGATTACAGGCACCACGCCTGACCAAAATCACTTTTAAAAATGTATTTTTGTTAGCCGGGCGCGGTTGTGGGCGCCTGTAGTCCCAGCTACTCGGGAGGCTGAGGCAGGAGAATGGCGTGAACCCGGGAGGCGGAGCTTGCAGTGAGCCGAGATCGCGCCACTGCACTCCAGCCTGGGCGACAGAGCGAGACTCCGTCTCAAAACAAAAACAAAAACAAAAACACATGTAAACAAAAATGTATTTTTGGCTAGACATGGTGGCTTACGCCTGTAATCCCAGCACTATGAGAGGCCAAGGCAGGGGGATCACCTAAGTCCAGGAGTTGAAGACCATCCTGGGCAACTAAGTGAGACCCTGTTTCTTTTTTTTTTTTTTTTTTTTTGAGACGGAGTCTCGCTCTGTCACCCAGGCTGGAGTGCAGTGGCCGGATCTCAGCTCACTGCAAGCTCCGCCTCCCGGGTTCCCGCCATTCTCCTGCCTCAGCCTCCCGAGTAGCTGGGACTACAGGCGCCTGCCACCTCGCCCGGCTAAGTTTTTGTATTTTTAGTAGAGACGGGGTTTCACTGTGTTACCCAGGATGGTCTCGATCTCCTGACCTCGTGATCCGCCCGTCTCGGCCTCCCAAAGTGCTGGGATTACAGGCTTGAGCCACCGCGCCCGGCCGACCCTGTTTCTATTTATGTAAAAATAAAAGAATTTTTAAAAATTATATATAGAGAGAGAGATTTATTTTTTATTTTGTATTTATTTATTTATTTTTGAGACGGAGTCTCGCTCTATTGCCCATGCTGGAGGGCAGTGGCTGGCTATTCACAGGTGCAATTCTACTACTGATGAGCACAGGAGTTTTGACCAGCTCTATTTCCAACCTGGGCAGGTTCACCCCTCCTTAGGCAACCTGGTGGTCCCCCACTCTCAGGAAGTCACCATATTGATGCAGAACTTCACGTGAACACCAGATCAACATAGCACACTATAGCCCTGAATTCCGGGGCTCAAGTGATTCTTCTGCCTTAGCCTCCAGAATATCTGGGACTACAGGTGCATGCAACTGCGCCTGGCCAATTTTCCTGGGTCCAGGAAATGACAGTTTTCCTGGTCTTTGTTGGTTAGGTACACTGTCTTACAAACATAGGCTTATGTATAATGGTAAGCCACAAGCATTTACTCTTTTTTTTTTTTTTTTGAGACATAGTCTTGCTGGCCCAGGCTAGAGTGCAGCAGCATGCTAGGCTCACTGCAACCTCTGCATCCCAGATTCAAGCAATTCTCAGGCCTCAGCCTCCCGAGTAGCTGGGACCACAGGTGCACAGCACCACACCCATTTTTAGTAGAGACAGGGTTTTGCCATGTTGGTCGGGCTGGTCTCAAACTCCTGACCTCAGGTAATCCACCCGCCTCGGCCTTTCAAAGTGCTGGGATTACAGACATGAGCCACCGTGACTGGTCAAATTTTTCTTTCATACAGTAGCACTGATATACCTTTCACTGTTCATGATGGGGAAGGGAAGATACAGAGACTTCCATCCTGTTTCACACCTGACCCCAACCACCCAGCTTTGAAGTGGGGCAAGGGGCAAGGAAGCAGGTAGCCCAGCACTCCTCCCCGCCATCACCAGGCTCCTCTGCAGAGCTGTTGTTCCTTAAAGCTGACAAGCCACCTCATTTCAAAACACACACACACAACCTCATTTTGACACAAAGTTGTTTCCCTCTTTCTGTTTCTCTGCTTTGCCTCATGAGGGATTTCTGAGAAATGAAAAAAAGTCACCTCCCACAGCCACAGCCTGCAGTTTTGTTTTTTGGTTTTGTTTTTACAGATGAAGAAGAGGGGGGTGGAGGAAAGGAGTATACCGCTTAAGCATTTAGTATTAATCCAAAACTCTGCAAAGTAAGAGAAATGCTCTTCCCACAGCCCTTCACCTGAGGTGTGCTCCACTTTCCTTAGATCTGGGCTCTCATGCAAAAGGAAATAAACAAGGTATCCTCCCCTCAGGAAAGTTCAGTAACAAAGCAGTGAAACGGAACAGCTGCTCCCTTGCAGCAGGCCAGCTGTCTCCCCTCCCCCCATTTCCACCAAGGGCCAGAGACGGTGGGAATTGCTCCAGGCAACCTAAAGGATGGTGGTGTGAGCTGAGAAAGGCAGGCCTGATAGATGTGGGCATAGGAGCTTCAGGAATAAAATGCATGTGAATGCGGTGTTTCCCAGGGAGAATTAACTGCATTCTCCCCTTCAAATATGAATACCTGAGAGTCATAACCAGCCCAGTAGGGTAGACTATGAAATGTATAGCAAAATTTTCAAAACCAGCTCCTCCTACCAGACAAGAAAATTATCATATTTTAGGGCACAGAACTGAAAGCATATTTACTGAAATCTAATCCAGGATGAAACCTAACAGTTAAACATTCTTTTCCTTCTCTGCTTCCTTGGCTGTCTATCCCAGCACACCTTGTCCCAGGCTAACTTGAGTAAACATACACATGTGACCACATGAGGGCGGGAAGCACACCAAGTGGGGGTGGTGAAATTCTGAATGGAATGCAGCCCCAGCTAGTTAGGGGGCCCCGGGCTGAGACCTCTGGCACTGGCAGTAGATTTATACAGGCAAAGAAGCCAAAACAATGAGCTCATGGGCAAGAATGCAGCCTGTGGGGAAGTCTGGGCAGCTAGAGCAAACTGGTTTTTTGAATTAGGATGGGAATAGCAATAGTTGAGTCTCCCACGGGAACAGGATCAGGGAGAGTGGAAGCCACCATTCAGTATCTTGGGGTTCCAGTTAAGTAACTTTTGGGAGCTCTTATTAAAATTCTGTTCTGCAGACAGCATAGTGCTCTTAGGCAAAACCTTGGTTCCTTTCCCTGACTATGTAAAACCTAGAGGGTGAAGGAACAGTGAGGCTCCAGTGACCTATCTTAGGTGATGCTCTTAAAAGGGCAACTTTATTCAAACCAGGCCTGCCAATGCCAGCTCCTTCAGTCTAGATTCAAAGATGGCTGTGACCCTGATATTGTGTGCTTAGGGTCACCACTTTAACATGATATAGGAAGCAATTGAGTCTTTTCTACTTCCTAAATAAACACAATCCATCCAGTTGTGTGTCATGTATACCCAATCCAGACTTATTTAGACCAAAGAGCCTTTTTTTCCCTACCAGTGTTTTCCAATTTTTATCTTAAGAGGCAGGGTCTTGCTATGTTGCCCATGCTGGAGGGCGGTGGCTGGCTATTCACAGGTGCAATTCTTTTTTTTTTTTTTTTTTTTTTTTTGAGACGGAGTCTCGCTCTGTCGCCCAGGCTGGAGTGCAGTGGCGCGATCTCGGCTCACTGCAAGCTCCGCCTCCCGGGTTCACGCCATTCTCCTGCCTCAGCCTCCCGAGTAGCTGGGACTACAGGCGCCCACAACCGCGCCCGGCTAATTTTTTGTATTTTTAGTAGAGACGGGGTTTCACCGTGGTCTCGATCTCCTGACCTTGTGATCCGCCCGCCTCGGCCTCCCAAAGTGCTGGGATTACAGGCGTGAGCCACCGCGCCCGGCCTCACAGGTGCAATTCTACTACTGATGAGCGCAGGAGTTTTGACCAGCTCTATTTCCAACCTGGGCAGGTTCACCCCTCCTTAGGCAACCTGGTGGTCCCCCACTCCCAGGAAGTCACCATGTTGATGCAGAACTTCGCGTGAACACCAGATCAACATAGCACACTATAGCCCTGAACTCTGGGGCTCAAGTGATTCTTCTGCCTTAGCCTCCAGAATATCTGGGACTATAGGTGCGTACAACTGTGCCTGGCCAATTTTTTTTTTTTTTTTTTTTGAGATGGAGTCTCGCTCTGTCGCCCAGGCTGGAGTGCAGTGCAGTGGTGTGATCTCGGCTCACTGCAAGCTCTGCCTCCCGGGTTCTGGTGATTCTGGAGCCTCAGCCTCCCGAGTAGCTGGGCCTACAGCCATGAGCCACCATGCCCAGCTAATTTTTTTGTATTTTTAGTAGAGATGGGGTTTCACCATGTTGCCCAGGCTGGTCTCAAACTCCTGGGTTTAAGCAATCTGCCTGCCTTGGCCTCCCAAAGTGCTGGGGTTACAGGCATGAACCACTGCGCCCAGCTAGATCGCAAACTTTAACATCTAGCCACATTTGCCTTCTCATTATGGGATTCGTTATGCATAAATTCCTTAGCACACATCTCCTAAAAACAAGGTATAATACTCAAGAAATTTAACATCGGCCGGGCGCGGTGGCTGAAGCCTGTAATCCCAGCACTTTGGGAGGCCGAGGCGGGTGGATCACGAGGTCAGGAGATCGAGACTATCCTGGCTAACATGGTGAAACCCCGTCTCTACTAAAAATACAAAAAACTAGCCGGGCGTGGTGGTGGGCGCCTGTAGTCTCAGCTACTTGGGAGGCTGAGGCGGGAGAATGGCGTGAACCCGGGAGGCGGAGCTTGCAGTGAGCCGAGATCACGCCACTGCACTCCAGCCTGGGAGACACAGCGAGACTCCGTCTCAAAAAAAAAAAAAAAAAAAAAAAAGAAATTTAACATCAATACAATATTAACATACAATCCATAAATTTCTGCAAATGTCCCCACGTCCTTTATAGCTTTTTGACGTGTAGTTGTCATGTTTATTTTGAACTATTCCCCAGTCTTCTTTTGAGTTTTTTTTTTTCTTTTTTTTTTTTTGAGACATTGTCTCGCTCTGTCCCAGGCTGGAGGCAGTGGCCCAATCTCAGCTCACTGCAACCTCCGCCTCCCAGGTTCAAGCAATTCTCCTGCCTCAGCCTCCTGAGTAGCTGGGACTACAAGTGTCTACCACCACGCCTGGCTAATTTTTGTATTTTTAGTAGAGATGGGGTTTCACCTTATTGGCCAGGGGGGTCTCGAACTCCTGACCTTGTGATCTGCCCGCCTCCACCTCCCAAAGTGTTGGGATTACAGGCGTGAGCCACCGCACCCAGCCTCTTTTTGTGAGTTTTTTTTTTTTTTTGAGATGGAGTCTCGCTCTGTTGCCCAGGCTGAAGTGCAGTGGCGCAATCTCGTCTCACTGCAAGCTCCACCTCCCAGGTTCATGCCACCCTCCTGCCTCAGCCTCCTAAGTAGCTGGGACTACAAGCGCCCGCCACCACGTCTGGCTAATTTTTTGTATTTTTTGTAGAGATGGGGTTTCACTGTGTTAGCCAGGATGGTCTCGATCTCCTGACCTCGTGTTCCGCCCACCTCAGCCTCCCAAAGTGCTGGGATTACAGGCGTGAGCCATCGCACCTGGCTTTTTTTGAGTTTCTTTTTTTTTGTTTGTTTGTTTTTTGAGACGGAGTCTCGATCTGTCGCCCAGGCTGGAGTGCAGTGGCCGGATCTCGGCTCACTGCAAGCTCCGCCTCCTGAGTTTACGCCACTCTCCTGCCTCAGCCTCCCGAGTAGCTGGGACTACAGGTGCCCGCCACCTCACCTGGCTAGTTTTTTTGTATTTTTTTAGTAGAGACGGGGTTTCACCATGTTAGCCAGGATGGTCTCGATCTGCTGACCTTGTGATCCGCCCGTCTCAGCCTCCCAAAGTGCTGGGATTACAGGCTTGAGCCACTGCGCCCAGTCTTTTTGAGTTTCTTAAGGGTAAGAATGATCTCTTTATAATTCCAGCATCTAACAGTTCATGATACATAGTAAGCAGTCTACTGTCATGTAATAGAAAAATGAAGACTCTCAACATCTGGCTGTCTAGAGCTCCTGCTAAATAGACAAGCCTGGGCAATATAGAAAGACCCCATCTCTGTGAACAAAACAAAACACAAGGCATGGTGGGGTACCTGTAGTCCCAGCTACTTTGGAGGCTGAGGTAGGAGGATTGCTTGAGCATGGGAGTTCAAGGCTGCAGTGAACTGTGAGTCCCACTGCACTCCAGCCTGGACAAGAGTGAGACCCCACCTCTTAAAAAAAAAATCCCAGCATACCTCAATGTTAAGGATTTATCATTTACCAATGGAAAAGAACTATTATTCTATGCAAGTCAAGAAGGGATCTGCCAATTAGAAACCAGGTATAGTATGGGAACAAAAGCTTGCTACATATATCCTTTTTCTACTTCCCAAGAATTATTAGTAAAGGACACCACATTTTCAGGGTTTTTTTTTTTTGAGATGGAATCTCCCTGTGTCTCCAGGTTGGAGCGCAGTGGCGTGATTGCGGCTCACTGCAATCTGGTACTACAGGTACGCGCCCCCATGCCTGGCTAATTTTTGTATTTTTAGTAGAGATGGGGTTTCACCATGTTGGCCAAGCTGGTCTCGAAATCCTGACCTTGGGTGATCTGCCTGCCTCGGCCTCCCAAAGTGCTGCGATTACAGGCATGAGCCACTGCACCTGGCCTCTTCTGTTTTTGGAGGAAGTCTCGCTCTGTCACCCAGGCTAGAGGGCTAGAGTGCAGTGGCATGATCTTGGCTCACTGCAATCTCCACCTCCTGGGTTCAAGCGATTCTCTGGCCTCAACCTCCTGAATAGCTGGGAATACTGGTGCCCCCCACCACGGCTAATATTTCTGTATATTTAGTAGAGATGGGGTTTCACTGTGTTGGCCAGGCTGGTCTCAAAATTCTCACCTCAAGTGATCAGCCCACCTTGGCCTCCCAAGGTGCTGGGATTACAGGTGTGAGACACTGCACCAGAAATGTATTTATTTTTTTTTGAGACAGTCTTACACTGTCACCCAGGCTGAAGTGCAGTGACACAATCTCAGCTCACTGCAACCTCTGCCTCCGGGGTTCCTCCCGGGTTCACGTGGTTCTCCTGCCTCAGCCTCCCAAGTAGCTGGGATTACAGGCACCCGCCACCATGCCCAGCTAATTTTTTTGTATTTTTAGTAGAGATGGGTTTTCACTATGTTGGCCAGACTGGCCTCGAACTCCTGACCTCGTGATCTCTCCACCTTGGCCTCCTAAAGTGCTGGGATTACAGGCATGAGCCACGGAGCCCAGACCAGAGAGCAGTTTCTTAATCCACCTGGAGGAAAATCCCCAGCCCCCAACTTTCCACATACTTCACATAGGTAAGATAACACTGTAACAACTTTGAAACTAAGAAGAGAATTAAGCTTTCGATTTTGAAATTGAGAAGCCTTTGAAGAGTGGCAGCGTTCTAGAAACAAAGTTCCATAATGATTGAACAAGTGAACTAAAAACTAGGATAGAGACTCAACTGATCATCTGAACTCCAGTAATTAATGGCTAGTGCTCTGGGCATCTGGCTGGAGCCATGCTACACACCAGTTGTACAAGTTATTTCACTTTAATTTTGTAAAATGCTTCAGCTGTCTCAACTGTTTTAAATAAAAATTTTCTGAACGAAAACAGTATGAAGACCTTGCTCTAGACACAAAACAGGAACTGAGAAAGTCTGGTTATGTCAAATAAAGCGAAGTGTTGATTATTCTGACTAGTGATTAAGGTTACCCAGTTACTATTAAATCCAAGTTTTTAAGGTGCTGAGCAAAGGAACACTGCACCAGAAACGGCTTCACATCATAGCACATCAACGGGAGCAATAGCACTAACTTAACTCAGGCCAAGGCTTGGGCTTGGGAGTGCACTTACACAGCTTTCTTTGTAATGATACAAAAAGCTGCTGCCTTTTGGTAGTTAGGCTCCAGAAAGGGGCTTCCAAACCAAAACGTGCTTTTAAATAGAAATGCAACTGAATGCAGGAAGGCACAGAATCCTGACTGCCTGATTAGCATCTGGTGCTCAAGGGTTAAAACCAAGTATGCAAACCTCACATTTGCACATTTCCATGGTGATTTAGCTTGCTTTCAAGGTACCCGAAAATAAAGGCAGGATAGGGGTTTTTGAAATTGACTGGCTTTTTACCTCCTTTTGGAAAATGGAAGGGGAAAAGCACTGCTCCCAAGAACTTCATCAAAACTCTTTTAACTTTAGGTATTATTTAGGTGTTATGATAGAGTAAATGCTGTACAGTACCCTCTTACCTCAAGATCAAGGCCAGGCGCGGTGGCTCAGGCCTGTAATCCCAGCGCTTAGGCTGAGGCAGGTGGATCATTGAGATCAGGAGTTCAAGACCAGCCTGACCAACATGCCAAACCCCACCTCTACTAAAAAATACAAAAATTAGCCAGGCAGGCCGGGCGCGGTGGCTCACGCCTGTAATCCCAGCACTTTGGGAGGCCAAGGCGGGCGGATCACGAGGTCAGGAGATCAAGACCATCCTGGCAAACATGGTGAAACCCCGTGTCTACTAAAAATACAAAAAAAAAATTAGCCAGGCGTGGTGGCAGGCGCCTGTAGTCCCAGCTTCTCGGGAGGCTGAGGCAGGAGAATGGTGTGAAGCTGGGAGGCGGCAGAGCTTGCACTAAGCCGAGATCGCGCCTCTGTACTCTAGCCTGGGCGACAGAGCGCGACTCCATCTCAAAAAAAAAATTAGCCGGGCATGGTGGCAGGCACCTGTGATCCCAGCTACTAGGGAGGCTGAGGTTACAGTGAGCCGGGATTGTGCCAGGGCACTCTAGCCTGGGCGACAGAGTGAGACTCTGCCTCAAAACAAAACAAACAAACCAACACCTGGTGATTCAAAAAACCGAGACACAGGTTGGGCACGGTGGTTCACGCCTGCAATCCCAGCACTTTGGGAGGCAAAGGTGGGCGGATCACCTGAGGTCGGGAGTTCGAGACCAGCCCGACCAACACAGAGAAACCCTAAAAATACAAAATTAGCCGCGTGTGGTGGCGCATGTTTGTAATCCCAGCTACTTGGGAGGCTGAGGCAGGAGAACTGCTTGAACCCGGGAGGCAGAGGTTGTGGTGAGCCGAGATCACACCATTGCACTCCAGCCTGGGCAACAAGAGCGAAACCTCGTCTCAAAAAAATAAATAAATCAAGACAGAGATTTTGATTTTTTTTTCAGAAGGTTTTTAATTTTTTTACTTGGAGGTTTAGGAACTCCTCCAAGTACAGCAGTAATATATTTAATTAAAAACCCAACACCTCTAATTTGAATTGAAGAAAGGAACTGTCCTTTGCTCTAAGGCAAATCAGCTTTGTGAGGCTTTTGCTTTGAATGCACCTATACATATTTGCTCAGCTGACTTCTCTAAAAGGTTTGCCTAAGAGGGGGAAGGAAAAGAGGCGTCGATGAGAAAAGACCCATATCACACCCTGTATTTGAATAAAAGATTTATTTTCTTTCTCAGGAAAAACAGGAAGTTAGGGAAACACACTACATTTTACAACCAACATTAATTTGTAGTTGGTCCTTTTCCTGGCACAGCTATCAAAAGTACTAGCTGTTTAGCCAGAACCAAGGTGTTCACCCCCACAGAATGCACATGAACACTAGAGGACTGCATGTTTTTCCCTGAGAGAAGCATAAGACAAACAGAAGTCAAAAAGTAGTCACTGAGAGCGCCATCCTTCTAAGCAGCCCCTCCCTTTCCCTTTTGGAGGATTTGCCTGAACTATGTAGCTGACAGTCAGCACTCAGACCACCTGCCTCGTCCTCTCCCTATAAACCCACCACTCCCCTCCTCCTTTCCCAAACCACTTGGGGTGCCCTAAGCCCAAAATATCAACTAAGATCCTTGTCTGTATTTCCAGTCATACCTAATGAATTGGGAAGTGGGGCACCTAAAAACCAATTCACATCTATGCACTTGTTTCCACTGAATTTGGGAGACAGGCTGTTTTAGTTACCGTAACTAGATCTTAAGATTAATATTAAAAACTACATAAAGTGCTTTTAGGTCCTTAGAGATACATGATATAAATAAGTGGCTTATGATCAAGAACGATAAATAGATAGGTAAAAATAGCTCTAGCAAAGTTGACATTATGGCTCTGGGATGGGCAGGCAGGGCAATTCTTCCCCATTACATTCTTAGTCATCTTATTCATGCCTATTTTTAAATGGAGTCCACAGACTAAAGGTCATGCTCAGAGACTGAAGCTTTCAAATGACCCTAGTTCCAATATAGACACTTTCTTCAGTTTATCAGTAGCTTTTAAACTCTGAGGTTTAACACAGCTCACCTCATTCTGTAAATTTAAGTGAGCATACTCATATACATAGGAAACTTTAGAGAAAGCCTCGTAAGATGTTCCCTCCTCTGACAATTCCTGAGGGGACTTTTGACACATTTCCCCCCAAAACAGGATAAAACAATAGTTGAAAAGATACCAGTCTAAGGAAAAGGGACTTCCTCCCACCCCTCAATGACTGTTAGTGTCACAGCACCCATGGTATTACCACCTGCTAACAGGATAAAGTTCATGAGAGATGAAAGGTCTGTGGACTCTTGGCGGGGAGGGAGGGTCACTCAGGTTCCCAGCAGGGTTTCACAGTGCCAAAATCTAAAAGGGCTAGAAAGGGATGGCAGGGGAAAGCTGTAGACTTGATATAAATATCTGTTGAGGGAGCAGAACAAGCAGCAATTTCAAGGAAGGACAGGAAATAAAAGGTAAGTCTGATAGAACAAACATCAAGACTGAAATCCAAAGATGCCAATGCAAAAATGTGAAACAAAGTTTGGGAATCATTAATAGAAACAAAACAGTAAGTATTTGTTTTATTGACATACTAGGCTTAGACCTGTGTGTGTAACAAGCCTAATAATAGCACCATGGTTAGACTTGCTTGCTTTTCCAAGCCATCATTTTACAATTTATTAAGCAAACAAGGGATCAAATGTCTCTCCATCCACCTGATGTGATCTTTTTATATGCACACGGCTAACGAGTTCCATTCAGAACAGCTGAAAATCTTTTAGTAAAAGCTTTAAAGATGCGCTCATGAATTCAGTTTAAATTTCACCAGTTAAATTAGGTCAAATGGAAGGAACTCAAATGAGTATTGCCCAATCAGAGCCCATTATTTGTAAGTCATCAGTAACTTTAAAACTCCACTTAGACCTAATTATTGAAAACTTGCATATAATGAAGTGAAAGAATTTCCATTCATCAACCTCTCAATCCCAGGTTTTCAAAGAAAAACCTATCTAAGGAATACTTACCAAAATCAGATAAGAAAATTTAAACCTGCATAGTTTATCAATCAGATTGGTTCCACTACAACCAGTTTGCGTACAGTTACACATCAATTCGTTCTGTATACACTCTAGAACTGAACAGAACAAAGTTTAGCATAGAAAAGCTGTAAGAAACAGGTTCCTAATTACCGAAGTTGCAAAGTTCAAAAGGGTATGAAAAAAACTAATGTAAATTCGATACTCTCATTGTTGCAAAGAAATAGACTTTCTGTAAAAATATATACAATTTTTACAAATACATTTACAAATTGTTTGTCTTAAGAATTGAGGATATCCATATTCATAACTAATTACTGAGTCTTCCATCAAGTATTATTGGCCATAAACTAGGCTAATGAAGTAAGAATCATGGAAACCAAGCCAAAGTATAACAGGTATAAAAGTCCTGAACACTTGGACTTTCTATTTCAAGAAGTATACTGGGAAAGCTAATTATAGAGAGGAAAAGCTTCCCTTGTACAGTACTGAGGCTTACAGTCATAGTTCTATTCCTTGTAGCTTTTACACAGGTCACTGGCATTGTTAGTGCTTCTCTTAACACTACAGGAAATTAATGAATTCGGCGGGTAATCAATTCTATGACTTGCCTGACTACTGGCCACTTTCCTGTTCTCAACAAGGAAATTAAGTCTTTCCACCCTACCATCTTCACTAAATCTAAAAGTCCTCCTCCATAGCTTCCCAAACAAAGTTTGTTTGTTGCTGAAACTGAGCTTTGCTTCTTTCAGACAGTGACTCTTCTATCAATGGGCAGCACTTTTCCCATGTATTTATTCTCGTTAGCCATAATCCTCTTGCCACTTGCTTTTCTGGCTAGGTTGCTAGGGTGCACCTCTTGGAAGTTACAGCTTGCAGTCCAACTGCATAAACTGGTTTTGGTGGTTGTTGGTGGTGGTTGGTTAAAAGTCAACTATTGCACTTACAGTAAGGCTATCTTATTAGATATGCCAAACCAGCTCCTACTCCAGCAACACCTGCAAAAGCCAGAAGCACATTTCTGATGCCACCTTCTAGGTCCTCTACATGGAAGAACTCCACAAACCCATCCTACAAAACAAAAAAGACAAGCACATTTTCAAGTATGGGTTTCTGCTCTCTTAACAACACTACTATCCAGAAAGAAGGTAAATTAAAATATCTAAGGATCCCCCCTAAAAAACAGTAAACCAATTATTATTCACCCTGGGGCAAAAAAAAAAAAAAAAAAAAAAAGACATTTCTAAGTTCTTCAGTTTCTTAAGTGGGCACCCATGATAGTTAAACTTCATTTTACAGTACTATCTTGGTCATATTAGGATTTATCCAAACCAAGGGACTTCCAGAGTTCCCATGAAGTAAAAGACTAAAACACTTATTCTCAAATCTCCACCACCTAATATTTCAGTAACACCTCAACTGCGAAGATCAGTTTTTCTCAACGTGGTTAAGTACATCCTGCATCAGATCTGGGTTTCTGTTTAAAACGCAAGGTCCACCCCGTATCTTCTCAATTAAAACAGGGAGCGCCTTAGGAATGTATTTCAGCTATCCTCCCCTGGTGACTTATTTCTTCATGGTTTGAATCCACTGAAGAGTATTCAACTGAACTGGAACAAAAAATAGCCTAGAGAAAACCAAGATTTTTGATACAATTCAAGACCGCCATACCACTATCTCTAAGGATCCACTACTTAAATCATTATCAAATAAACAATGGTCCTTTAGTTAGAGCCTGCAAACAGCCGTGCGTCATAAAAACCTTTAGATATCCCCACCTCTCTAAATAAATCCTTCATTCTACTTCCACTCCAAGTCCCCTTTCATCCTTAAGGAAAACTTACCCAGCCTCTTTGTTTAACTAGCCAGTCCCGTTTTGTCCTTACGAGAACGTCTGTGATACTTTCTGCTAATGGTTCGATGCAGCTTTCTTGGTTTATGGTCTTCAAGTGTTTCGCCACAAAGGCACCAAAAGAAATGAGAGTCACAATCCTGCCCCAGTTTGTTACGCCGTCGCTGAAAACATGGACCATCACTCGAGACAAAGATTTGACATCGTCTTCGTTTTTGATGTCCAGTTTCCGAAGCATGCCTGGGGAAGAAAAGCATGCAGGTCCTCACGGCCTCCTTTGTCTAAACCGGCGCAAGATTCGCCTGCCCACCCACGGCGGGAAAGTGGCTACTGGGATTTATAGAACTCAGGTCGACCCCACTTGGAATTGACATCCCACCCTTTCCGGTCTTTGAACAAGAGCTGCCATTTCCAAAAGAATCAAGATGGGCGGAAACAATGACTCAAGGCCAGAATATTCTGGTTTCAGGAATAGGATGAGACACGTTTCAACACTGACTCGTTTCGGTTTCCACCCACCCTCGGCGGGTGAGTCCAGGGAGAGATGGAAAAAAGGGAGTGAGGCCTTGGCGATTAATGAACCCCCTTACCTTGGAAGGCCGTCTCGTGGTTGCGCTGCACGCCATCCCCAACCCGTCGTAAGGTCTCCAGAGCCTTCCTGCTGGTGGCCCCAGACCTGCCCATTGGCTTTGTGTCCTTGGCGCCGGTGGCCTGCTCCCGAAGGTACCGAGAGATAATCTCCAGCGACTGCCGGTACAACTCGTCCTCCTCCTCCTCTGCTGGCGGCGGCGTCGAGGGTAGTGACCCATCCATACTGGGGCTATTACCAGATTCCCCGACCAACTCCAGCAGGGGCAGGACAGCCGGCCGCTTCCCGAGAGGCTCCGGCTCGTACCCGTCCAGCTCCTCTTCGGGCGACATGATGGCGTCGGCGGCCGGGGCTTCCATCTCCTCAAGCGGCGCCGCGCGGCGGGTGGGCGCAAAGAAAAGCAGCCTCGCGGGGCTCGCGGTGACGTCGGGGACCTCCGCGCCAATGGGCGGCGGCCGCGCGACCCTCCGGGCGTCTGGCGTGAGGGCGGCCGGGGGGCTTGCGCCGGCGCTTCCGCCAATCACCGTGCCGGCCTCCCCTCCCCCTATCTCTCGTCGGGCCGAGGCCTCCTTCTCCGTAGCCAAAAGCCGCCCTCCCGGAGGGGTGGCGCCGCCGCTGCCGGCCCCCAAGCCGGCCCCCCCACAGTAGAGGTTGAGTCCGATTACCGCGTTTCTTTTGAGGCCAAACATCGCCAGTCGCCGCCACCGCCGCCGCCGCCGCCTGGCAAGAAAACTGGGGAAGACCCCGACTCCTTACTGGAAGGAAGCGGAAGTGAGAAGTGGCGAGGAGCTCCTTGATCACGGTTTTAGGGCGGCCAGTCCTACTGGGTGGCGTCAGCGAACTTTAATTTTTTTTAAAAAGTATTCCCATAAAAGGGGAAAGGGGCGGCAGCTTCCGGAGGGTTGCGCACGGCACCTACCGGCTGCCGGGCCGGGGCGGGGTCGGGGCCTGAGCGGGGCCTTCCGGTCTTCGGAGGCTCTGGGTGCCGGTTACGTAACGGCGGGTCCGAGCTCCTGGGCTCGAGCTCTTTCCATGAGCACCTCGGGCCTTCTAGTGGCTACCTCTGTGCTTCCCTGAGACCTGATTCGCGAGCCCCTTTTACTGGTTTTTGCCAGAGCTTTTTTACCAAATCAAAATTTCAACCATTGACTAACAGGGGTTGAAGGAAGAGGACGAGGAAGTTCAGTGATGGATAGGAACAACAGTCTTAGATGATAGGGATAATTAAGGGGGCATAGTTGGGAACTTGGAGTTATTTTGCACAGCTCTCAGTTCGATGTTTGGAAATGAGGATGTTCCATGTACTACCCTAAAGAACCATTTATATAAGTGGACTAAGCTAAAACTGCCACGGCTAAACTATTCCTGCCTCCCTGCTTGCTTCTTCCATCTCTGTTGCATGGTCTTTGGCGCTATTTACATATAGGCCTTACTCCATTAGCAACTCGTCTGAGAGTCTTGACAACATTTTTGTTTGTTTTGAGACAGAGTCTAGCTCTGTTGCCCAGGCTGGAGTGCAGTGGCGTGATCTCGGCTTACTACAAGCTCCACCTCCCACGTTCAGACGACTCTTATACCTCAGCCTCCCGTGTAGCTGGGATTACAGGCGTGCGCCACCACAGCCGGCTAGGTTTTGTATTTTTAGTAGAGATTGGGTTTCACCATGTTGGCCAGGCTGGTCTCGAACTCGTGGCCTCAAGTGACCCGCCAGTCTCGGCCTCCCAAGGTGCTGGGACTACAGTTGGGAGCCACCTCGCCCGACTGATTATTGTATTTTTAGTAGAGACGTGGTTTCACCATGTTGGCCAGGCTGGTCTTGAACTCCTGGCCTCAGGTCATTCGCCTGCCTCAGCCTCTTAAAGTGCTGGGATAACAGGCGTGCCTCAGCCTCTTAAAGTGCTGGGATCACTGCACCCGGTTGACACCATTTATTTTGGTGCTGATAGTAAGGCACATTTGACTCTAGAGGTTTGTAAAGCCCTTGGGAAAAAGGATCCTGTTATATGCCACGTATGTTAACATTAATTAAAGCAGCCTTTTTGTTAAAAGATCTGTAAAAATAATAGCTAAAATTCGAAAGCAAGGTGCTGAGAGACATAGGAAAGGTGAGCAAGCTCACTTTTAAAAAATTGTTTTGAGATGAGGTCTTGCCTTGTCACCCAGGCTGGAGTGCAGTGGCACCATCAGGGCTCATTGCTGCCTCAGCCTTCTGGGTTCCTGGGCTGAAGTGATTCTCCCACCTCAGCCTCGCGAGTAGCTAGGAACACAGGTGCATGCCACCAGGCTTGGCTAATTTTTTTATTTCTTGTAGAGATGGGGTATCGTTATTTTGCCCAGGCTGGTCTTGAACTCCTGGGCTCAGGTGATCCTCCTACCTTGGCCTCCCAAAGTGTTGGGATTACAGGCTGGGCTCTGTGCCTCATGCTAGTAATCCCAGCACTTTGGGAGGCTGAAGTGGGTGGATTGCTTGAGCCCAGGAGTTCAAGACCAGCCTGGGAAACATGGCGAAACCCTGTCTCTACTAAAAACACAAAAATTAGATGGGTGTGGTGGTGCGCACCTGTAATCCCAGCTACTCTGGAGGCTAAGACAGGAGAACTGCTTGAACCTGAGAGACGGAGGTTGCAGTGAGCCGAGATAGTGCCACTGCACTCCAGCCTGGGCAACAGAGTGAGACTCGGTCTCAAAAAAAAAAAAAATGAGGCCTGGCGCGGTGGCTCACGCCTGTAATCCCAGAACTTTGGGAGGCCAAGGTGGGCGGAACATCTGAGGTTAGGAGTTTGAGACCAGCCCGACCAACATGGAGAAACTCCATCTCTACTAAAAATACAAAATTAGCCAGGCTGTGGTGGCATGTGCCTGTAATCCCAGCTACTTGGGAGGCTGAGGCGGGAGAATCACTTGAACCTGTGAGGCGAAGGTTGCGGTGAGCCGAGATTGTGCCATTGCACTCTAGCCTGGACAACAAGAGTGAAACGCCATCTCAAAATAAATAAAGTGTTGGAATTATAGGCATGAGTCACGTGCTTGCCCAAAAGTTCCTAATCTCCAAAATGTCACAGTTTAGTAAGGCAATAACGGTGTCCATACCACCCAGTTATGTTTTGGGCAGGACCTAGAACCATAGGGGTTTATAGTATGAGCGGTGAGGATAGAGCACTCTGTGGTTGTAGTGAATAAGAAATGGTTTCTCTATTTAAGGAATGTCTAATCTTTTACAGCAACTAACCATAATGGAATGTATGCTCTACACAAGGCATTAACAACTTCATTTAGGAGTTAAGAGGTTGGGAAATTCACTTTGGGCTGAGAGAGCTAGAGGAAAGTGTTATGGAGGAGGTAGCTTTGCTGTCATGCTTTATAAAGTAAAATTTTATCAGGTGGTAAAGTGGAAAGAGATTGAGGAAATAGGAAGAGCAATGGTTTTTCCTTTTACAGAGGCTAAAAAAGGAAATGTAAGTTACACTTTAAAATAAATTGCATTTTATTCATTATTTATTATTATTTTTTGAGACAGGTATCACCATGTTGCTCAGGCTGGAGTGCAGTTGCACAATCTCAGCTCACTGCAACCTCGACCTGAGCTCAAGTGGTCCTCCTACCGCAGCCTCCTAAGTAGCTGGGACTACAGGCCAGCACCACCTTGCCTGGCTAATTTTTGTGTTTTTTTGTAGAGATGGGGTTTCACCATGTTGTTCAGGCCAATATCGAACTCCTGGCCTCAAGCCATCTGCCCTCCTTGGCCTCCCAAAGTGCTAGGATTATAGGCATGAGCCATTGTACCTGGCCCTATTTGTTAAGAAATGAAGTCTTGGCCAGGCGCGGTGGCTCACACCTGTAACCCCAGCACTTTGGGAGGCCGAGGCAGGCAGATCACGAGGTCAGGAGATCGAGACCATCCTGGCCAACATGGTGAAACCCCGTCTCTACTGAAAAAAAAAAATACAAAAAATTAGCCGGGCATGGTGGCAGATGCCTGTAGTCCCAGCTACTTGGGAGGCTGAGGCAGGAGAAGGGTGTGAACCCAGGAGGCAGAGCTTGCAGTGAGCCAAGATCGTGCCACTGCACTCCAGCCTGGGCAACAGAGTGAGACTCTGTCTCAAAAAAAAAAAAAAAAAAGTCTGCTATGTTATCCAGGATGGTCTCCAACTCCTGGCCTCAAGGGACCCTCCCACCTGAGCCTCTTGAATAGCTGGGATTACAAACATGAGCCACCACACCCAGTTTCAAATAAATTTTATTTTATTTATTTATTTTTTTGAAACGGAGTCTTGCTGTGTTGCCCAGGCTGGAGTGCAGTGGCACAATCTCGGCTTACCACAAACTCTGCCTCCTGGGTTCAAGCGGTTCTCCTGCCTCAGCCTCCCAAGTAGCTGGAACTACAGGTGGGCAACTACCATGCCCGGCTAATTTTTGTATTTTTAGTAGAGACGGGGTTTCACTGTGTTAGCCAGGCCAGTCTCGAACTCATGACCTCGTGATCCGCTGGCCTTGGCCTCCCAAAGTGGTGGGATGACAGATGTGAGCCACTGCGCCTGGCTTTTTTTTTTTTTTTTTTTTTTTTTTTGAGATGGAGTCTTGCTCTTTCACCCAGGTTGGAGTACAGTGGCGCGATCTCAGATCACTGCAACCTCCGCCTCCCAGGTTCAAGCGATTCTCCTGCCTCAGACTCCTGAGTAGCTGGGATTACAGGGCCGTGCCACTATGCCCAGCTAATTTTATATTTTTAGTAGATACAGGGTTTCACCATATTGGTCAGGCTGGTCTTGAACTCCTGACCTTGTGATCTGCCCGCCTCAGCCTCCCAAAGTGCTGGGATTACAGGCATGAGACACCGTGCCTGGCCCCTTTTATTTTATTTTTAGAGAAAGGCTTTTTGTTTGTTTGTTTGTTTTGTTTGTTTGTTTTGAGATGGAGTCTCACTGTGTTGCCCAGGCTGGAGTGCAATGGCGCAGTCTTGGCTCACTGCGACCTCCACCTCCCAGGTTCAAGCAATTCTGCCTCAGCCTCCCGAATAGCTGGGACTACAGGCCCGTGCCATCACACCCAGTTAGTTTTTGTATTTTTAGTAGAGATGGGGTTTCACCATGTTGGCCAGGCTGGTCTTGAACTCCTGACCTCATGATCCACCTGCCTCGGCCTCCCAAAGTGCTGGGATTACAGGCGTGAGCCACCGTGCCCGGCATAGACAGGGTTTTGCTCTGTTCAGGCTGGAGTACAGTGGTGCAATCATGGCTCACTGCAGCACTGAACATCTGAGCACCTCAGCCTCCCAAGTAGCTAGGACTACAGACATGTACCATCACGTCCAGCTAATTTTTAAAAATTTATTTTTGGCAGAGATGGGGTCTCACTGTTGCCCAGGTTAGTATAAACTCCTGGAGTCAAGCCATCCTCCTGCCTCGGCCTTCCAAAGTGGGATTACAGGCATGAGCCATTGTGCCCAGCCTGATGTTCCTTTGTATAGCAACCTCTCACCTCCTTTTCTGTCTTGAACCCACTTCTATGAAGCTATGATTCTCACCACTGAAACTTGTCAAGGTTATTTGTGACCTCTACATTGCCATGTCTCAGTGGTCAATTTGCAGGCCTCCTTATACTTTTCAGCAGTATTTGACTTGGTTTATAATTCTTGTATGGAAACACTTTCTTCCTGTGCTTTTTAGTGTACCACACGCTCCTGATTTTCCTTCTTCTATACTGGCTACTCTTCAATTTTATTACTCTCTCTGGTTGTCCACTTGATGAGAGCACTTAACGTACTTCTCTTTATAACCCCAGCCATACCTGACCCATGGCAGACACTCCATTGTTGAATGGATTAACCTGAATGTTTACCAACATGGTATATATAGAAAAGTGCGATGGGGCCAGGCTGGGCGTGGTGTCTCATGCTTGTAATCCCAGCACTTTTGGGAGGCCGAGGTGGTCGGATCATGAGGTCAGGAGATCATGACTATCCTGGCCAACATGGTGAAACCCCATCTCTACTAAAAATACAGAAATTAACTGGGCACAGGCCGGGCGCAGTGGCTCAAGCCTGTAATCCCAGCACTTTGGGAGGCCGAGACGGGCGGATCACGAGGTCAGGAGATCGAGTCCATCCTGCCTAACCTGGTGAAACCCCGTCTCTACTAAAAAAAAAAAAAAAAAAAATACAAAAAACTAGCCGGGTGAGGTGGCGGGTGCCTGTAGTCCTAGCTACACGGGAGGCTGAGGCAGGAGAATGGCGTAAACCTGGGAGGCGGAGCTTGCATTAAGCTGAGATCCGGCCACTGCACTCCAGCCTGGGGGACAGAGCGAGACTCCGTCTCAAAAAAAAAAAAAAAATTAACTGGGCATGGTGGTGCGCGCCTGTAGTCCCAGCTACTCGGGAGACTGAGGCAGGAGAATCGCTTGAACCCAGCAGGCAGAGGTTGCAGTGAGCGAAGATCACACCACTGCACTCCAGCCTGGGGACAGAGCGAGACTCTGTCTTAAAAAAAAAAAAAAAAAAAAAAAAAAAAAGTGAGATGGGGACATAACATTAAGGCCTTTGAAAGTCAAAGGGTTTTGAACTTTTTTTTTTTTTTTTTTTTTTTTTTGAGACGGAGTCTCGCTCTGTCGCCCAGGCTGGAGTGCAGTGGCCGGATCTCAGCTCACTGCAAGCTCCGCCTCCTGGGTTTACGCCATTCTCCTGCCTCAGCCTCCCGAGTAGCTGGGACTACAGGCGCCCGCCACCTCGCCCGGCTAGTTTTTTGTATTTTTAGTAGAGACGGGGTTTCACCATGTTAGC
Source organism: Macaca thibetana thibetana (assembly GCF_024542745.1). Lineage (NCBI taxonomy): Eukaryota > Metazoa > Chordata > Mammalia > Primates > Cercopithecidae > Macaca > Macaca thibetana. The sequence goes on from NC_065578.1 coordinate 122,972,044, forward strand.
CAGGATGGTCTCGATCTCCTGACCTTGTGATCCGCCCGTCTCGGCCTCCCAAAGTGCTGGGATTACAGGCTTGAGCCACCGCGCCCGGCCGGTTTTGAACTTTTCTAAGCAATTGGGAACCACTAAGCCCTAGAGTACCATGATGCATGGTCTAATTTAGTTTCATTTACTCTAATGGTGGGCTTTAGAATGGATTACGGGAGAAAGAATTGGAGGCAAAGAAATAAATGTTGAGGCTATTGCAGTATAACAGTCATAAAATAATGTTAGGGCTGGGTGTAGTGGCTCACATTTGTAATCCCAGCACTTGGAGAGGCCGAGGTGAGAGGACTGCTTGAGCCCAGGAGTTCAAGACCAACCTAGGCAACATAGCAAGGCCCCATCTCTATTAAAAAAAAGGAAAAAAATAATGGTGACATGTAGTTGGGTGATGGCAGTCGAAATGGAAAAGATGCATTTAGAGACACTGTGGAGCAGGGTCAATAGGGCTTGATGACGAACAAGCTGACGTATCATCAGATAGACATCATATTAGGTAAGATCAGCAGGCAGACAACCTTCTAGACTCCTATGGACTGCCCTAGAGAACCAGTGCTCTCACCCTGTGCATCAAGGAGGCAAGGAGTCAGCATGACCCCTTGGGAGGGCCTGTCCTCAGGGAATTTTAATTCACTTAGGTCTCCTGGTCCTTAGTATTAGTCAGTCATAGGAACCTCTGGGTTTGTCCACACTCCCTAAGAATCTCTCTTATTCTTAGGATAAATATCTTGGCCACAATCCTGAACCAAAAAAAAAAAAAAAAAAAAAAAAAAAAAAAAAAAAAAAAAAACCATTGTTGGCCAGGTGCAGTTGCTCACACCTGTAATCCAACCACTTTGGGAGGCTGAGGTGGGCGTCACGAGGTCAGGAGTTCAAGACCAGCCTGGCCAACATGGCAAAACCCTGTCTACTAAAAATACAAAAATCAGCCAGATGTGGTGGTGCATACCTGTGATCCCAGCTACTCAGGAGGCTGAGGCAGGAGAATCGCTTGAACCTTGCAGGCAGAGGTTGCAGTGAGCCGAGGTCACGCCATTGCACTCCAGCCTGGGCGACAGAGCAAGACTCTGTCTCAAAAAAATGCTGGGCACAGTCACTCATGCCTGTAAATCCCAGCACTTTGGGAGGCCGAGGTGGGAGGATCACCTGAGGTCAGGAGTTTGAGACCAGCCTGACCAACATGGAGAAACCCTGTCTCTACTAAAAATACAAAAAAATTAGCCAGGCATGGTGGTGGGCGCCTGTAATCCCAGCTACTCGGGAGGCTGAGGTAGGAGAATCGCTTGAACCCAGGAGGCGGAGGTTGCGGTGAGCTGAGATCACGCCATTGCACTCCAGCTTGGGCAATAAGAGCGAAATTCCATCTCAAAAAAAAAAAAACATTAATATATAGCTTCTCTCATGACAAGATGGCCACCCTGGCGTTACCAGCAAGTGTTCCTCCAGCTATGCTGCCCCAGTCCTGATGGCAGCATTAGCCTCGGTCCCAGCCCCAGCCCCAGCCCCAGTGCCAGCACCAGCAGTGGCTGCAACTCTAGCCTCATCTTCAGACCCTACAGCAACAGTGGCTAAGACTGCGGCTCTGGACCAGACCCCAGCCTCAGCGCGAGCTCCAGCGCAGACCCCTGCTCTGTCTGGTCCTGCTATCCCAGGGCCCTTTCCCGGGGGCTGCGTGGTCAGGCTGCATCCTGCCATTTTGGCCTCCATTGTAGACAGCTAAGAGTGACACAATGAGGGAGCTGCCTGAGTTATCAGGAACCTGTTGGGAATTGTTGACAAACACTTAGTGGAGGTCACCAATTGGTTTTCAGTGCCGCACAATGAGTCAGAAGATGAAGTGGCTGTTGACATGCAATTTGCTAAGAACATGTATGAACTGCATAAAAAATGAGCTCATCCTGGGCTGGTAGGCTACAGGCCATGACATCACAGAGCACTCTGTGGTGATTCATAAGTACTATAGCCTGATGGCCTCCAACCCCATCCACCTCACTGTGGTCACAAGTCTCCAGAACCGCTGCGTGAGCATCAAACCCTATGTCAGCACTTTAATGGGTGTCCTTGGGAGGACCATGGGAGTGATGTTCACACCTCTGACAGTGATATATGCATACTATTGACACTGAACACATTGAAGTTGACCTGATTATGAAGACCTGTTTTAACCCCAACTAAGGTATCGGACTCTCAAGTGACTTGCAGCAAGTAGGAGGGGCATCAGCTTGCATCCAGGATCCCCTAAGCACAGTGTTGCAATATGTAGAGGATGTACTGTCTGGAAAGATGTCAGCTGACAATACTGTGGGCCACTTCTTAATGAGCCTTGTTAAGCAAGTACCCAAAATAGTTCCCAATGATTTCGAGACCATGCTCATCAGCAACATCAATGACCTGCTGATGGTGACCTACCTGGTCAATGTCACACAGTCACAGACTGCCCTCAATGAGAAACTTGTAAACCTGTGAATGGGCCCCAAGTAGTTCACCTGCCGGTCTAGGTCTCAACCCCAGGACTCAGAATGAAATGAGGGAGAAATGGGTTTTTTGTGGTCTTGAGTCACACTGAGACAGTGAACTGCTTGTGACTCTAATAAACATAGCCTACCTTTTGTAAAAAGTAAAAAAAATACATATATATATTTACATAATATATACTTATATATATTTATAAACATATATATATATCACCACGCCCGGCCTATGCCCTACTCTGTCATACTGTGCTGCCAGCACAGCACCTCCCATCACAACACCATAATCAATCGTTTTTACATAATCATATATATAAAGAATCCCGGCCAGGCGCGGTGGCTCACACCTCTAATCCCAGCACTTTGGGAGGCCAAGGTGGACAGATCACGAGGTCAGGATTTCGAGACCATTCTGGCGAACATGGTGAAACCCTGTCTCCACTAAAAATACAAAAAATAAGCTGGGCATGTTGGCGGGCACTTGTAGTCCCAGCTACTCGAGCGGCTGATGCAGGAGAATGGAGTGAACCCGGGAATTCTGAAAAAAAAAAAAAAATTGGGGTTCTGTCAGAAAGGAAGAAAGGGAGAATAAATATTGGATAAGATGGCTGGGCGCAGTGGCTTACACCTGTAATATCAGCACTTTGGGAGGCCGAGGCAGGTGGATCACGAGGTCAGGAGTTCAAGACCAGCCTGGCCAAGCTGGTGAAACCCTCTCTCTACTAAAAATACAAAAATTAGGCCATGCATGGTGGCTCACGCCTGTAATCCTAGCACTTTGGGAGGGCAAGGTGGGCAGATCACAAGGTCAGGAGTTCGAGACCAGCCTGGCCAAAATGGTGACATCCCATCTCTACTAAAAATGCAAAAATTAGCTGGGTGTGATGGTGGGCGCCTGCAATCCCAGCTAATTGGGAGGATGAGGCAGAGAATTGCTTGAATCCGGGAGGTGGAGTTTGAGCCAAGATCGCGCCACTGCACTCCAGTCTGACAACACAGTGAGACTCCGTCTCAAAAAATTAAAAAGTAAATATTGGCTAAAACAAGTAGCAATGTCTGTCACACCTCCTGAGAGGCTACTGAACTCTAGTTATATGCTAGTGTTACCTGTGGAGACCTGGGCCTGAATTTTTTTTTTTTTCTTTGAGACGGAGTCTTCCTTTGTCACCCAGGCTGGAGTGCAGTGGCACAATCTCAGCTCACTGCAACCTCTGCCTCTCGAGTTTAAGCAGTTCTCCTGCCACAGCCTCTCCAGTAGCTGGGATTACAGGCACCCATCACTATGCCCAACTAATTTTTGTATTTTTTAGTAGAGATGGGGTTTCACCATGTTGGCCAGGCTGGTCTTGAACTCCTGACCTTTGGTGATCCACTCGGCCTTCCAAAGCGCTGGGATTACAGGCGTGAGCTACCACGCCTGGCCAAATTATGATCTTATATGTGAAAATAATTGAGTATGTAAAAATGATTGATTATGGTATTGTGATGGGAGGTGCTGTGCTGGCGGCACAGTATGAGAGAGTAGGACATAGGCCGGGGGCGGTGGCTTACGCCTGTAATCCCACCACTTTGGGAGGCCGAGGCGGGAGGATCACTTGAGGTCAGGAGTTTGAGACCAGCCTGGCCAACATGGTGAAACCCCGTCTCTACTGAAAATACAAAAATTAGCTGGACCTGGCAGCGTACGCCTGTAATCCCAGCTACTCGGGAGGCTGAGGCAGGAGAATCGCCCCAACCCGAGAGGCGGAGATTGCAGTGAGCCGAGATTGCGCCAATGCGCTCTAGCCTGGGCGACAGAGCAAGACTCCATCTCAAAAAAAAAAAAGAATATGACATAAACAGGCCTTAGAGATTAAAGGCTAAAGATTAGCCTCAAGTTAGGAGAAGAGAATATGGTGCTCCAATAGTTACAGAAATTTCTATCAGCAGAGTTGAGAGCTTCCCAAAGCACAAATTATATATAGGGCATAAAAAGGAAAAAAAGAAAAACACTGCTTTACTAGGCTAAGGAATAAAGGGGTTGAGTAATTAAGAGAGGCAATCGAGTTAAGAACAAAGAGTTTTTCAACTAGAAGATAGGGGAAGGCAACATGAGATATTAAGTATGTCCAACTTCAGGCTCCCAAAGCCTGGAGAACAAAGCTGTTGAGTACATCTTGTTCCTACACTGGGGCCTAATGGTTTTCCCGTTTTGAAAAAAAAATGATGTAAATGAATTCTCTGAAACAAAGACACATTTTGAGGAGGAAATATTTGTGGAAGTTTCAAAGGATTCTTTTTTTTTTTTTTTTTTTTTTTTTTTTTTTGAGACAGAGTCTTGCTCTGTCACCCTAGCTGGAGTGCAGTGACACAATCTTGACTCACTGCAACCTCTGCCTACTGGGTTCAAGCAGTTCTCTGCCTCATCCTCCCAAGTAGCTGGGATTACAGGCGCCTGCCACCACACCCAGGTAATTTTTGCATTTTTAGTAGAGATGGGATTTCACCATGTTGGCCAGGCTGGTCTCGAACTCGTGACCTTGTGATCTGCCCACCTTGCCCTGCCAGTGCTGTGATTACAGGCGTGAGCCACCATGCACGGCCTAATTTTTGTATTTTTAGTAGACCTGGGGTTTCACCAGCTTGGCCAGGCTGGTCTTGAACTCCTGACCTCGTGATCCACCCGCCTCAGCCTCCCAAAGTGCTGAGATTACAGATGTGAGCCACCGCGCCCAGCTGTCTTATCCAATATTTATTCTCCCTTTCTTCCTTTCTGACAGAACCCCAATTTTTTTTTTTTTTTTCAAAATTACAATGTGCTTATCTTTCCATGACTCCCTTGCCGCCCTGGAAATGTTAATAAAACTTTGTCACAGGCAGGATGCAGTGGCTCACACCTGTAATCCCAGCACTTTGGGAGGCTGTGGCGGGCGGATCACCTGAGGTCAAGAGTTTGAGACCAACCTGGCCAACTGGTGAAACCCGTCTCTACTAAAAATACAAAAAAATTAGCTGGGCATGGTGGCAGGCACCTGTAATGCCAGCTACTCGGGAGGCTGAGGCAGGAGAATCACTTGTACCCAGGAGGCAGAGGTTGCAGTGAGCTGAGACCACACCATTGTACTCCAGCCTGGGCAACAGGAGCAAAATGCCATATAAAAAACACACAAAAACAAACAAACAAAAAATTCATTAATTTTTTGAAGACAGAGTCTTGCTCTGTCGCCCAGGCTGGAGTGCAGTGGCACAACTATGGCTCACTGCAGCCTTGACCTCCTGGGCTCAAGTGATCCTCCTGCCTCTGCCTCCTGAACAGCTGGTTCCACAGGGGTACACCACCACACCTGGTTAATTTTTTAAAATGTTTTGTAGAGACAGGGTCTTGCTATGTTGTCCAGACTGGTGAAGCAATCAATCCTCCCACCTCAGCCTCTCAAAATTCTGGGATTACAGGCGTGTGAGCCACCTGGCCCCAGCCTATGCATGCAATTAACAGTTAAAAAAAAACATGGCACTAAATAAAGTTCAACATCCATGCATGATTAAAATTAAAATAAACAAAAAAACACCTGTCTGAGCAAGGTGGCTCATGCCTATAATCTTAGCACTTTGGGAGGCTGAGCAGTGAGGACTGCTTGAACTCAGGAGGTCAAAACCAGCCTGGGCAAAATATCAAATATAAAAAATGTGATGGTGTGCACCTGTGGTCCCAACAACTAGGGAAGCTGAGGTAGAATACCCTGAATACAGAAGGTTGAGGCTGCAGTGAGCTGTGTTCGTGCCACTGTACTCCAGCCTGGGTGACAGACACCCTGTCTCAAAAAAAAAAAAAAGTTTCAGATTTTGGATTTTTGGATTCAAAATCTGATTCTAATATTTTTATTTATTTATTTATTTTGAGGCAGGGTCTGACTATATTGCCCAGGCTGGTCTAGACCTTCTGGGCCCAAGCTATGCTTCTGCCTTGGCCTCCCGAAGTGCTGTGATTACAGGCATGAACCACTGCTCCTGACTCTAATTCTCTCTATTTTTTTGATCCTATATTTTTTAAAGTCTCTCAGTTTTAATTTCCATTAGGACAAATGTTGGTAGATACAACCTACATAAACACAAAGCTTTTTGGGGTCTTCAATACATTTTAAGAATATAGGCCAGACATGGTGGCTCACACTTGGAAATCCCAGCACTTTGGGAGGCTGAGGCAGAAGGATAGCTTGAGCAAGGGAGTTCGAGACCAGCCTGAGCAATAGTGAGACCCTGTCTCTACAAAAAAAATAAAAGAGGCCTGGCGCAGTGGCTCACACCTGTAATCCCAGCACTGTGGGAGATTGAGGCGGGTGGATGACCGGAGGTTAGGAGTTTGAGACCAACCTGGCCAATATGGGGAAACTCTGTCTCTACTAAAAATACTAATTAGAAATAAAATAAAATAAAATAAAATAATAATATAGAGGAGTTCTAAGACAAAAAAAAATTGGGAAACACTGATATATGAGAGTATATATAGGCTGGGCATGGTGGCTCATGCCTGTAATCCCAGCTGAGGTAGGGGGATTGCTTGAGCTCAGGAGTTGGAGACCAGCCTGGGCAATATGATGAAACCCCATCTCTATCAAAAATACAAAAAATTACTTGGGCACAGTGGTGTGCACCTGTGGTCCTAGTTACTTGGGAGGATCTCTTGAGTCTGGGAGGTGGAGGCTGCAATGCTGCACTCCAGCCTGGGTGACAGAGTAAGACCCCATCACACACACACAAAAAAGAGATTATATATACTTGCTTATCCCAGTATCTAATGTATAAACACTCAAATAAATAGTAGTTTTTTTTTTTCTTTTTTCATTTTTGGAAACAAGGTCTCACTCTGTTGCCCAGGCTGGAGTGCAGTGGCGCATGACCATGGCTCACTGCAGCCTCAACCTCCCGGACTCAGGTGATTCTCCCTCCCTCTCACCTCAGCCGCCCCCCTCCCCTGGCTACCAGTAACTGGAACTACAGGTGTGCACCACTGCCCCCCTTAAACTCCTGGGCTCAAGTGATCGCCTGCCTGAGCCTCCAAAAGTGCTGGGA